>NW_006239136.1:80395-80870 GCF_000226075.1 Solanum tuberosum | reverse complement strand
CACATTTTCGGGCATTTTTGGGGTCGTTTCACTTTATCTATGGGAACCAGGCATAGCCATGCGGTCCTCCTCATATTTAGCAACCATCTCCCTTGGTGGTCTGTGCCTTTCTCTATGTGTAGTTCTGGCGCTCGAACCGCTTGTAGTCCGACTTGTAGGAGTCTTGCTGCTTAGGGTGTGTCTTCTTCTCCTTGCCTTGGCCACGATCTCCCCCACCTTTTGCATGAATACTCCTTGCATCTGTAACGACCCTAAAAACGAACTAGTGAAACTAGAGCCTCACATGTGAGTTTAGAGTCGAGGACTTAATGAAATGATTATATTTGAATTTGACCCAAAAAGTTCTTAAAAATGTGCTTCGGAAGTTACCGAAAACTTGTTTAGCTGCATATAAAAAGATCCGTTTCATTTTTCGAAAATCCGACTTCATATTCTTGTTTAGGGGGTCAAATTGAGTGGGAAATGGGTCTAACCC
>NW_006239136.1:39677-77220 GCF_000226075.1 Solanum tuberosum | reverse complement strand
CTCTAAAGTATTAGATGGTTTTGAGACATCATGTATAAAGTCTAGAAAGTCTTCCGCTTGCTATTTTTTAATTAAATGTTTTCTTGGTAAAGAAAGTTTTAAATTCATTATGTTTTTAGTGTTATGCGATGAATGAATGCTAAGAGGCTTGTATTAGACCTCTTCGAGGTCGAGTACGCCGGTTACGACTAGGGGGTGCTCCCGGGTCGTGACAGCATCCTTGCCTTTTGCCTTATCATGTTAGTCGTGCTTAAATTTGGTCAAGGATTCAGCTTGTGTGATGGCATCATCAATGGTCTTGACTGTTCGCCGCTCCATTCCATCTTGGCCCAATTTTGCAGTCCGTCCATGAAGTGGAACATCATGTCTTCATCCTTGAGGTTGGGAATCTGAAGAGTTAGAGTTGTGAACTACTTCACGTATGCCCGAATGGTTTTTGTTTGCTTCCATTCCCCATACTTGCGATTAACCTCATATACGACGTTGTTACGGAAGAAGGCTTTCTTGAACTACTCATGAAATTGCTCCCACGTGGTGATGGTGCATGTCCCCTTCCCTATCTCGGCCTCCATGTACCTCCACCATAGAATGGAAATCTCCGAAAGATACAACACGACAGTGTTGATCTTGTTCTCGTCTCTCTTAACCTGACTACACTTGAAGTAATTCTCCAAGTGCCACAAGAATTTCTCCACCTCTTGAGCGTCACAGACGCCTTTGAATATAGGTGGCTTGGGAGCATCGACCCTAGCCTCCCTATCACGGTCGAACGAAGTTGTTCCTCCAGCATCCACGCCTTCCTTTAGTGCTTTCATCTCGGCCTTCATGGTCTCAATCGTGCTCAAAGCCTCCATGAGCCTACACTCCAAGGAAGTGGTGGCCTCCTTATGAACTAGGCCAGCTGGCACCCCTCCAACTACTTGTGGATGTTTTCGGTCTCCTCAAGGGTGAAGTCTTCAAGATTCTTAAACTTGTCGTCGACCACATTCATGTGCCGGCCTAATATCTCCACGGCTTGCCTCACCATTTCAACCCTTGCGACCCATTCCTCTCTGACAGTGATGTCAATGGCTTCTTCGCCAAGTTCATCGTCACTCGATTCGATGGTCGAACGCTGATGAGATGTTAGTGCCTCGCTTGGTGTGGGGTCAAGCAACATTTCCTCATTACTCTTTTGGTGCTTCGTTCCCATGTGGTTCTGCTTTCCACTATTTAAACGGACATTGTTGGTGCTAGCGGCATTCAAGTCTCCTTCATTAGTCATTCCCTTAGTAGCAAACCTTTGCTCTAATACCACGTTGTCACGGACATAGAGTTTTCGCTAAAGCTTTGTGCGGTGCTTGACAACTTACTCACTATTCTTGCAAGATGTAGTAAGCTCAAGCAAGCCTTTAAGACTAAGATCGCTAAGAGAATGCAAAGAAAGACTTAGAAAGAACAAGAGAGCCTTTGGAAGAAGGCTTTTTGTATTGCTTGTGGAATGCTTTACAACTTTGTTGATGCCTTGCAAATTAATGGCACCTTTATTTATACTATAGGGTAGGTGCTAAAGCACAATTATTAATTACTTTAGAAGTCCCTAAACTATTTACACTTTTGTCCTTCTATAGAATTCTCTACACATTCTAGCATATTCCAAATGTCTTCTTGAATTATCTAAGGAGTTTTAGAGTTCTCTGTAAGCCTCTCCTCAACTCTAGAATCTTCAACCCATATTCGATGGCAAAATTTGACTGGCAAAGTTGAGGGACAAGACACTAGCCTACTCACTAATATCTAGCTATTTACTGATAGTTGCAATGAAACATATGTCTATATTTGCCTATAATCGATCACATCCCAAGAATTCGTCTCATTATTGCTAATTCCTAGTCTTTGTGATTGTTTTTGGTTGCCAATTTCAAACCAAAATACCCCCATTTGACATTCGTGTTACCCCTTTAATTTAATATGTATTTTTCTGATAATGTTTATTCCTATGGCTAATTTGACTACATTCATACTTCTTGATTGAATTTAAAACACGTACCACTCTCTGTGGTTTAGTTGGATTTTATACTGATTTACGATTGTTGACACTTAGAATTGGAAATAACATCTTTGGAACGTTATTAATCAACCATATAAAATAATTAATATATCAATAATAAAGCATACTTCAATCATTAAAAACAAATTTGAAAGGAATCCATGAGATTGAAGTCAAACCCTAACTTTTGGGATTTCTTACTTTGAAATTAAGGGTTTTGGAGGGGCTCCATGGATGAATTCTATCCATGATGAAGAGCTAGCATACCTTGTCTATGAATCCCAAAGAATTTGAGTAGAAAATTTTGCTTCTTCAACCCTAGTCTCCATTTTCTTCTTCTTCTTCCTTGAAGTTCTACAGAGAGAATTTTTGGAGAGGGTTTGGGTCTTTCTTTTGGGATTTGTAATTATTAGGAAGATGACTTAATTTGGTGAATTAAAATCCTTATATAGTTTAAACCGACGTCACTTAAAGTTACTTAATACCAACTTAAAATGGAAAACCCCGAAGTACCCCTCAACTAACTCACCATAACCGCTTCTAGGCATAACCCACGACCCCCTCACGTACAGACCATGGTTGGACCCACGACCCGTGTTGGTTAAGTGTGAGTCGACGTTCTGGGACATATTTTTGTGGGCTGGACCTACGACCCCTCACCCACGAGGAGTTGGGGGGCCTACAGGGCGTCATTTGCCCCTCCTAGATCACTGCACATGCACCTTTTTGGTCACTTTTGAAGGGTCATCCTCAAGGACCCATGGTTGGTCCTTGGGGAGTCGTACCTTTATGTTCTAACCCAAAAACACTTATAGGGAGTATCGGGAGTTATTTACCACCCTAACCCTCATGTCAAGCTCTAGTTTAGCCTACTACTTTTCGGAGTGTTACAATATCTCCCCCTCATGAACATTCATCCTCGAATGATGATCTAGACACCTTACAGAAGTAAGACTCAAGACTAGCAGGCCATCATGCATGAATCATCAAAATAATGCACAATTCAAATTAAAAGAGGAAACTTCCACTCCATCTGAAACATAATCAATGTAACATAAGGAAGTAGGAACTACATCTAACAACTTACTATGCACGGAAATTCAACATTACACATATATATAGGAGGAATTATCTTCTCCTAATGAAAGAATGATCGCCACAATATCATGGAGCTAATAGGCAATTTCCTGAACACGCTTCACAATATGGTATGGGCTGATGATTAACATTTCAAAGACATTTCATTCAATTCTAAGTGTCAACGATGGCTAGTCAGTATAAAACCCAACTAAATGAGTTGGGATCGAATCCCAGAGGGAGCGATATGTGTTTGAGAATCAATTGAGAAGTACGAATATAATCAAATCAGTCATAGGAATAAAATTGTCATGACCCAAGGGTACCACCTAGATGCAACACGGCATACGAGTCTCTGAAAAGTCTCATACAAGCCTCATAACATTCATAACATTCGATAAAAGGAAAATGGTATGGAATTAAAACTTTGCTTAAATCCATACATTCAAAAACTTCATTTAAAACATTGGAAGTCTACTAGTCTCACATGGTCATCTAGAACAATATCTTGAAACAAAAGTAGGGTTAGGACCCTTTGCAATAGAAAGTCTAACAAATGTCTATTACATGAAAGAAATGAAACATCAAGGTATTTGTCCTCGAATCCCTGAGGACATACCACTACTCTTGGAAGAAGTCAATCCAAGCTTCAACTAAAGAGAATCAACTCAAATGCCGGAACCTACACTTTGGTAAAAATGAAGAAAATATGGGTTAGAACATTTAATGTACTAAGTATGATACCCATGCAAAAATCATGCTTAAAAAGGACATTTTATTTGAAAGTCATGTTTTTATGCCAATTTGAGAAAACTTCATGAACATAAGTATAAGAGGCATAATATAAAAACATTACCAACATACAAGTCATTTCATCTCATTAGAACATAATCAAGATATAAGCCATTTAATCACATTAAGCTTTCACCTTAAGTAACCCCAAGTCGTACTTTGTTCAATGTATAAATAGCGTACCATACCACCATCAACACTAAGTACCACATTAAGGCCACCAAAAGTGAACTTACCATTGACCCTTTCCATCTTTACACAATACCCATACATAAGGAACATAGACATTTCATATGTCATATCAAGGAAGTAACTCATAATACAATCCAAGTATAGCATGCATCATTACATTTAAACATATAAGTCAACATTCTTCATTAGATTCAGTCAGAGAACATTCATTCATTAGTCATTAAGACATTAGAGAACTCACTATGACCCTCTAAAAGCCTACTCGTGCAATGCATGGATGGCATCCCACACTACCACCCACACTTCATAGAACTTCTCAATAAACAATAATGCACATCTCACATGATGGGAATAAGTGTTTAACTGACATAGACCATGTGAGCTAGTCCTTCGCAGCATATTTTAGGCCACTATAAATACATTTTTGAATATCTGGTTTTATATCGATTATCATAATTATTATCTTTAATATTTAGAGTTTGAACTGTAGGTATTAAGACAAGTTTTCCTTAGCTTTGAAGAATTGAAGTTTTTCACTTTTGAGAAATTGAAAGTGGTGTTTGAGATTCTTCAATTTTGACCTTTGTAAAGACAAAATTAATCTTACCCCGTTGATGGAAATAGAATTTGGTAATGATTTTTATCTTTTTATGATGTCGAGGTAAGACCCCAATTTTTGGGGTGTAATTATGTGATTATGGGCTGATTTAGCATATGGGTATTGATAATTTTTAGTTTAAATGTTGTTTAGAAGTGATTTCAATCATTAATTGTGGTTAAAATAAAAGTATTGTCGTTGCAAATGCAATTCTACCTATATGTTTTGGCTTGCGAGAGAGAGAGGTTTTAAAACGAAGATTATTGATTTATTAGAGTAATTTTTTGAGTTTGAACTCTGAGTTTTGAGAAACTTTTCCTTAGCTTTGAAGAATTGAAGTTTTCCATTTTTAAGAAATTGGATGTGGGTCTATGAGAATCTTCAATTTGGACCTTTATAAACACGATATTAACCTTACCCAGGTGATGGAAACACAATTTGGTAACGGTTCTATCTTTTCATGATAGCTAGCTAAAACCCCAATTCTTGGGGTGTGATTATGGGTTGATTTATCTTATGGGTATTGCTATTTTATAGTTTAAATGTTGTTTATAAGTGATTTCACTCAGTAATTGTGGTTTGATTTAAAGGGTTATAGTTGCAAATGAAACTCTACCTTCATGTTTTTGGCTTGCTCGAGAGAGAGGTTTGAAAACCAAGATTACTGAATTAATGGTCTGTGGGTATTGGGTTGTTATGGGTTCATCGCTAGAGAGTGAATCCTAAACCCTTTTCCACACATTCCGCTCGAGAGAGTGAATTGACTAAAGCATAGGTTGTTCTTAATTGATGTTTGTTGGTGTTCGAGAGAAACTAAATTGATTCAGGGTAAATTAAATTGTTCGAGATAAAGTTTATCCCCACTAAATTCTAGCTTATTCACTGATTTACAGCTATTTAGGATCAGTTGCAATTACCCATTTGTCTACCTTAGCCTATAATCCAATCACATCCAAAGAACCCGTCTCAATACTGTTACTTTTGTGTTATTTGTTGTTGTTATAGCTGATAGTTTAAAGCAAAACCCCCTATTATTTGACACTTGTGTCACCCCTTAACTTGAATTATGTTTTTATTCCAAAATATCTTTTCCTATGATTGACTTGAACATATTCATACTTTACAATTGATTCTCAAACGTGTACCACTCCCTGTGGGATTCGACCCCAATTCATTTAGTTGGGTTATATTACTGACTAAAGATCGTTGGCACTTAGTATTGTATGAAGTATCCTAATACGTGAAATCAAAATGGCACCGCTGCCAAGGAGTGATGTTGGTTGAGAATTCTTAGTTGAGATGAATTTTTGTTCTTGTTAGTTGTAGTTGAATCTACTTACTCTCAATTTTTGTTTGTGTGTTGCCCTTTGGAGCAGAAAATTGGAGCATATCTAGTAACAACAGTGATCCAATACACCAATCTCGTTTGAGATTGATGATTCTTAGGGATAACATCCTAAATTTCAAACAATTCGAGGGTGAGTCCATTTATGATTTGTGGCAATGATTTAAGACCCTATTGCTGCAGTGCCCAACTCATAAAATCTCAGATAACATGTTGTTGGACTGCTTCTATAGAGGTCTTAGTCCAGAAAACAGAAGAGTGGTTGACCAAATATTTTCGGGGGATCTCTCATGACTACCTTATGCAATAGCAGCCCAACTCCTTGATCACTTGACCAAGACAAAAAAAGATACTGTTAAGGACCAGATCTAGGCAACACTGTTAGGAGAAAATCAATTTGGCGATAGAAAAGAACAGTCAGCCAGTCGCCGAACGGTTCCGCGATTTAGTGATTGGATCGCCCAAAGTTACAGAACTTGAGGATGATGAAGGCCAAACCAAAAAGGCGATGAAATTGACCAAAGGGCGGATCGTCGAGCTGGTCGGTGATCCCAACTTACTGTGCCGAATGGCCCTTCGCAGCATATTTTTGGTGACTATAAATACATTTTCAAACATTATGTGTATCTTCAAATTTTATTTTGAACATTCATTAGACTAATTTTTTGAGTTTGAACTCTGAGTTTTGAGAAAATTTTCCTTAGCTTTTAAGAATTGAAGTTTTCCATTTTTGAGAAATTGGAAGTGGGTCGTTCAGATTCTTCAATTTGGACATTTGTAAAGATGAAATTAATCTTACCTAGTTGATGGAAACACAATTTGGTAACGATTTTGTCTTTTCATGATGTCTAGCTAAAACCCCAATTCTTGGGGTGTGATTATGTGATTATTGGTTGATTTAGCTTATGGGTATTGCTATTTGATAAGTGATTTCACTCAGTTGATGGTCAGTGGGTATTGGGTTTTTATGGGTTCAGCTCGAGAGAGTTAATCATAAACCGTTTTCCACACATTCAGCTCGAGAGACTGAATGTGCTAAAGCGTAGGTTGTTCTTAATTGATGTTTGTTGGTGTTCGAGAGAAACCAACTTGATTCGGGGTAAATTGTTCGAGAGAAAGTTTATCCCAACTAAAGTCTAGCTTATTCACTGATTTACAACTATTTACTATCAATTGCAATTACCCATTTGTCGACCTTAGCTTATAATCCAATCACATCCCAATAACCCATCTCAATATTGTTACTTTCATGTTATTTGTTGTTGTTATAGCTGATAGTTAAGAGCAAAACCCCTCTATTATTTGACACTTGTGTCACCCCTTAACTTGAATTGTGTTTTTATTCGTAAATATCTATTCCTATGATCGACTTGAACATATTCGTACTTTGCTATTGATTCTCAAACACGTACCACTCCCTGTGGGATTCGACCCCAAATAAGTTAGTTGGGTTATATTACTGACTAACGATCGTTGGCACTTAGTATTGGATGAAGTGTCCTGATACGTGAAATAAATGCCACCCTTGGTGGAATACACTAGTTGAACACCTAACCGGGCCAACCTATGAACTTCACAAACCAATTCTTTCTTTTCATCTTCTACATGAGCCACACTACCCATGGTCGATCTACTAAGTGCATCCCCTACAACATTAGCTTTGTAGGGGTGATAATGGATAATCATGTCATAGTCCTTCAATAATTCTAACCACCTACGTTGACGAATCAAAGCTCTAGCCACAATAGGGACAACCTTGAGAACCGGACCCTACACATGGAAAAAATGTAGGAAAATATGTGTTAGTGCAAAAATGCACTAATTATTATAGTCATGCATAAAAATCATGAAAATATGCTAAAAGGACATTTTTGTTGAAAAGCATGCAATTTACCAAGTATAAGCATCATCATGAAAATTAGTGTGAAAGCATGAGTCACAAGCATAGTCAACATATAGATCATCATAAAATAATACAAGCATACCATAAATACCCTCAAAGAATACTTGTGCAATGCAAGAACAAGATCCCATAATCCCACCCATGCTAAGTAAAGCTTCTTGAGTAACCATAGTTCATAATTCATGTTGTTGTTCATATTTTGTGATAGTGGGAATAAGCCTTAACCGACATAGACCATGTGAGTTAAACATGGAATCCGGTGTTACCCACACTGAAAAGGGTTGTCCTAAACGGTTAAGGAAAGGCCATGGTTTGTTAGCTTTTAGGTGGATCCACTAGCTAAAGACCTATGGGGGCACATAGTTATGGGATAAGGATATTGCTACTAGAAACCCGAACTCAATTGTGGTAGAAGGTTTCCATCTCATTAGATTCATGTTTTGGAAAACCGGAGTCAACTAGTGTAGAAGGAACCCATTTGGAAATTCGGATTTAACTAGCGTAAAACCGTCCATCTCATGTTCATATCCACTCGGTTCTAAGCATAATTTCCATTGAGTTCATATTAAGTCTTGATTTAAGTTCATATTTATGGAATAATTCCTTAATACTCAATCCAACATAACTCATAAGATAGCTCATAGATTCAATAGGTGAGAATAGCCTTTCAACCTTAGAATCATCATAGTGTGAGAAAAACTTTCACATCATATCATATTCATACAGAGGTGTGTAAATGAGAATAACCTTTCAACAACACACTACAAGATCATAATCATAATCAATCTACTCTCAAAGTGTTCATAGACAATATTCATAAATCTAATAATCATGCATAATTCTCATACTTTGCCCTTCAAGGACAATAGATCATATTGCATCAACACATCTAGAATTACTACATTAGACATGGACGATAACATAATTCAAGTAGTTCAATTACTACATGCATAATTCTATCATATTCTACTTGCATCAATCAACACCCACACTTTGAGATCCAAATTGGAAAAATAGGGAAATTCACGGATTCTTGGGGAACTCAACATAAAATCATATAAAATCAATAATATATCCATATTAAAACATAATGCAATCATTAAAACCAATTTGAAAGGAATCCATGAGATTGAAGTCAAACCCTAACTTTGGGATTTCTTACTTCGAAATTAGGGATTTTGGAAGGGCTCCATGGATGAAGATCTTCCATACCTTGGCTATGAATCCCAACGAATTTGAGTAGACAAGCTTTCTTCTTCAACCCTAGTCTCCACTTTCTTCTTCTTCTTCCTTGAAAATGTAGAGAGAGATTTTTTGGATAGGGTTTGGGTCTTTCTTTTGGGATGTGGAATTATGAGAAAGATGACTTAATTTAGTGACTTGAAATTCTTATATAGGTGGGCTAATTTAGTGTAAAATGACGTCTCTTAATACTAACATAAAATGGAAAACCCCAAAGTACCCCTCAACTAACACACCATAACCGCTTCCAAGCATCACCCACGACCCCCTCACCTACGGACCATAATTGGACCCACGGCCCGTGCTGGTGAAGCATGGGTCGGAGTTCAAGGACATGTTTCTTTGGGCTAGATTTACGGCCCCTCACCCACGAGGCTTGGGGGAGCCTACAGGGTATGAGTGGCACCACGTGGGTCACTGCCTAGGCACCTTTTTGGTCACTTTTGAAAGGTCCTCCTCAAGGACCCATGGTTGGTCCTTGTGGAGTTGTAACTTGATGTTCTAACCCAAAAACACGTATATTGAGTACTGGGAGTTATTTACGTCTCTAACCCTCACATCAAGCTCTAGTTTAGCCTACTAGTTTTCGGAGTCTTACAAAGAAGACGGAAGAGGTTAAAGCAATGGTCAAGTCTCCAATCTTCAAGTTTGTGAGCGCTTTGTAATCAAGGTATGATTTTTTTTCATCCGTGGATTCCTTACATCAATGGTGTACCCTAGAATTCCCCAAATTTTATGAAGAATTCCTCCATTCTAATTAGCGTTTCTTCCATTGTTGTGGGTTATGTTGATTGTTAATCCAATTGAGTGGATTGTGATTGTTTGCGATAGAATTGATAGAATTACATGTTTCTAGAGTGGAATTACATGTACCCATTCCTATTTCATGATTCTAACATAGAATTGATATAATTGGGTGGATTCCATGAAGGGAAACTTTATGGGTTTAGGCTCTTCCTTATAAGATTGATGAATTATGATTAAAATTGCTTGAGAACAAAGCTTATATGATGATCATGAGATCTAGGGCTCTGAGAGTAAATCTGATAATGAGACTTGTTGGTAATTGAAGTTATTGTTAAGGAAGGGATACTTCCCACATGAATTGCTTAATCATGAATGTATGAATGTGAAAGGTTTAGTCACATGAATGATTCTAGGTTCAAAGGATTGCTCACCAAAAATAAATCTAGACTAAAAGATTATGTAATTGATGAGGCTACAGGCGATTACCCTTGACATCCATAGGAAAGGATATGAGGTGATTCCCATACTTCTTAGAATTTAACAAGAGGTGAGTCCCTACGTTCCTATTATGATTAATGGACATGGAGGCCAGTACCCATGCTCCTTATGAAATGTTGTGGAGGCGAGTACCCGCGATCTAAAAGTAAGTAAGGCAAGAGGCGAATACCCATTGGCCTTTATAAGCTAGGTAAAGAGGCGAATCCCAATGTCTTTAAAAGTAGGTATGAATAATGTGAAAAATGTTGAGATAAATGAATAGCTTGTATTGTTGCAAGATATGCCTTCCATGAGGTAAGTTCACTAAAAGCGGATGATACAAGTCTTGACTAAGGCTAGTTGAGGTTGCTTGAGAAGTAGTCCTTTCTTATTGTGATGATGATTTATGTGGATTGATTATGCTTATGCTTTATATTGACTAACAATTATGTTTATCTTAATGCTAGCTATCATATTTAGTACATGATTGTACTAACGCATATTGTTGCCTACATTCTTATCAAATGTAGGGTCCAGCAATATAGATTCCCACACTCATGGCTAACTTCATTATTGATCAAGGAAGTGAAGATTTAGTGAGTCCTTATTGGGTTCGAGGATGTGATCACCACTTTCTCTTATGTCTTTCTTTTATGTCTTGGACTATTGTATGGGTTGTGACCCAATACTCTATTCATGTTGTTTAGAAGATTTTAGACTATGGTATTAGACTTCCGCTCATTTTTTATAAAGACTTTGATTGTATTGAAATGTTTTAGATTTCCGCACCATTTTCTATTACTTTATGTTATGATATTCTAAGTGGCTTTTATGAGGCCTCTCGGGGTCTTATACACCTTGTTACATCTAGGGGGTACCCTTGGGTCGTGATAGTTTGAGAGTTTTTACCTTGAGTTTTTGATTCCAAACACTGCTCTTAGAGTTTTTGAATTGAATTTTATGTTGGGTTTTGATTCGAATTTAATTTGAAGCATTGTGAAGACTTGGATTTTGTTACCTAGCTAATGGAGAACATAGTTGGTAATTTCCCTACTTTTTAAAATGCGTGGCTAAAACCCCGATTAGTTTTATGTGATTAATTGTCTCAATTAGCTTATGGGTGTTAGTAATTACTGATTTAATTCTTGTTTCGAAGTGGGTTCAAATTATAATTGAGTTTGAACTCATGAATTGTAGTTGCAAATGCAATTCTAATCTAGTATTCTATGCTTGTTTGAGAGGTGGTTTTAGAATTAAAGTTATCAATTGATAAGTTTAGTGATTGGGTTGTTGAATATTCAGCTCGAGATAGTGAGTCTAAATTCGATCCTACCTATCTATCTTGAGAGAGTAGGTAAATTGAGGTTTTGGGACGTTTATAATTGTGATGCTTGTTGATGTTCAACAGAACTTGTGTGGTTCGTGATAGTTAATCAAGAGATGGATGTTTCATCTAAAGCCTAGCCTATCCACTAAGATTCAACGACTTTTTGTAATTTGTAATCACTCGTATAGTGAAATTGCCAGTTAATCGATCACATCCCTAAGTATCCCTTCTACTTGATTTATTCCCGTGTTTTAGTAGTTGTTAATTTACAAACCTTATCCCCCCATATAACACTAGTTGTCTACCCCTTTAATTTATTTTAATGGTTTTGATAATTTTTATTCCTACAATCGATTAGAACATGCCTTTCACTTCGTAATTGAATTCTCTATCGTATCACTCCCTATGGGATAGACCACATCTCTTCATTAGGTTTATACTAGATTGTGGTCACTACACTTAGAATTGGAGGAAGTGTAGTTGAGCGTTATAAAAAATGGCACCGCTGCTGGGGAGTTGTGTTTCAAATTCTTTTAGTGAATTTTAGGTGTGATCTAATGTTGTTTGTAGTTGAATCGACTTACTTTATTTTGCGTTTGTATTTGGCTATTTGTGAGCATGTGACGAGATGAGTGAACATAAGCAATGCAGGCAACCTTGGTCACAACGATGACATTGGCAACTTCAATGATGAATGAGGCTCAATCGGGTAGCGTGGGTGCTATTCGTTTACCTCCGGTCGTGGGAATTAATATATTCCATGTGAATAGCATGATGCTACAACTATTGCAAATAAAAGGTTTATTCTGAGGCGTGCCTCATAAGGATCCCCATGACTATATCCTGAACTTTGTGGACATGTGTGGTCCATTCTCAATCAAGAACATCTCAGAAGAATCAGTTTGGCCTTGTTGTTTCCTTTTCTTTGATGGGGAAAATGACCAAGTGGTTAGCGATTCTACCGAGGGACTCTATTACGTCTTGGGAGGAGCTTACCATGGAATTCTATCACGGTTTCAATCGGTTGGATGGTGATCCAATCCATGAAACTTGTTTGACGGTTTAGAAGTTGTTACTCTAATATCTGACTCATGGACTCTTGAACAACATGTTGTTACAACATTTCTACCGGAGTATTGATTCAGTCAGCAAAGGTGTGGCTGACCAGCTTGTTCGATGAGGAATTATGCAGCAACCTTTTGAGATAGCAATAAATCTCCCTTATGGGATGGCAAAAATAAATCAATATTTGTACACTAGGGAGGATCAAGTGTCTCCTTTGACTTTCAGGATTACAAAGGAACAAATAGAAAATAACCAAGAGCAAGATGAAATCATGGCTAAAATGATGACCCAAATGGATCTTTTGTCAAAACATGTCATGGGTAGTGGTTCTAAGGCCGTGAATGCAGTTGGAGTTAGTGGAGTAAATAAAGATAATGCGCATTTTGAAGCTTTGTACAATGAGAAGTACACTTCCTAGCAAATTAGGGAGGTTTCCGCAAAAATTATCCAAGGCCATGTGAAAACCAAGGTTGGAATAGAGAGTGTGATGAAGGTTGGAAGGACCGTGATAGGGAATGGTGTGACCGTTGTAATAACTGGAGGAACGAGGCGCTGATAAAGAGAGATATGTACCTCCCCATGAACGTCAAAAGCAAAAAGAGAAAAGGGTTGATCCAGAAAATTTCCGTAGAGAAGATATGCTTGCATGCATTCTCAATAAAGTAGAAGGGTCGGACAAAGTGCTTGAAGAAATGGAAGGGGACATCTCAACTCAAAACCATATGGTTACCTCTCACTTGATGTCCAATAATCAACTAGAAATACAAATGGGTCAAATATCAACTTATTTTAATCCAAGGCCAAAAGGAAGATTATTAAGTTACACCATGGCCAACCCTAAGAATGAAGCGTGAATGAGTATCCTCGTCGTGCCACGATGTTAAATAATATAATTCTTGGGAGGCAACCGAAATTTTTGAGATTTTATTATTGTTGTTTGAATAACGGATGTTGAATGTGTAAGTTGGAAATTTGAAATTTTGGGCAAAAGAGCAATTAGGCGTGCCCAGGCACCAATCGGTGACTCACCAAAAAGGTTGGTGAGCCCGATCTTGATCACTGTTTGGACCAACTAGTTAGCTAGAGGTTTTGTAAAACACGATGGACAAAAGAGCCAATCGACACTCACCGAATAGGTAGGCGACATAAGTTACCATCACCGACTAGCATGCAAACTGAAGATTCAAGAAGAGCTGAACAGTTTAAAATTGAAAAATTTCCCTCATTTCACACTTTCACAACCACATTTTATATTTTTTGTACTTGTTCTTTGTGCATTTTTGTGTGGGATCAATTGCTTGGGGTTGGACTTTGAAGCATTTTGCGTCCACTCTATAGCCTAGCCCTTACCTACTCGATATTGAGGTTGGACCGGGAAGACCTAGTCGATGGGCCAGGTAGGCCTTGCCTACTTGCTAGGTATGTTGTATATACACATAAATTTATTTGTATTGTACCATAGAGCCTCAAATTTGTATTAATTCATGGCACATGTAAATTCTCATAGTTAAAATTAGAATATCATTGGGATCCAAGTAAAGAGGCTAATATGGGTATTTAGCAAATATTTATGCTTCAAGGACCTATAATGAATGTGTGTTCTTTGTACCTACTAAGATTATGGGGGCCAGGTCAGGTTATTTCTTTTTATGGCCTTATATTTTCTTGCTATAGTGAGGAATGGTATTGTACTTATGTTTCACCCTTGCCCTTTCCGTTTAGTACTCATACTTCAGTTTCAGCTTTCTGTTTATCCCACTTGCGTGGTACATTATTTTGTACTTATGTCCCTTGCTTGGTGATGCTACATCCATGCCTACAGGTCCTGTGCGGCTGCCAGACAAACCTGTCGAGTACCATATCAGCCTATCCAACAAATTTGTTGACTCTTTTCTTCTGGCGGTTACGATAGTCCTAGAGGTTTGCTTGTTTTCTATTAAATGATTTTTGGTAGGCAGCGTCCCTATCCCACCCAAGAGTTATATTTCTAGAGGCTTTGAGAGTAGTGTTTTTGGTAGTATAGAAACATTATTGGCCATATTGGCCCTGCTTTCTAGTTGGTTAATGTTTGAGACCTGCTTGCGAAATTTTTTAGATACCTACTATTTTAAGCTTCTCTAAAAATATCATGGTGGCTTAGTGGCCCACATACCGTTTATACTTTCCTAGATATCATGGTGGCCTCGACGGCTAAAATAAGCTTTTGTGCTAGCTTATTATTGCATTATTTAAAGTTTTCATAGTTGTTGTTTTCATTGTAGAGAAATTTATAGGGGCCATGCAGGCCAAGGGCTTATTTTTAAGACGAGTTAGACTTGTTTTTTTCTTGATTATGTGTGGCTTCCATGCGCCAGTAGCAAGTTCTTTAATAGGGTCAACTCAAAAATAAGTTGTGTTATCAGGTGTATGTTGGACCACTCGCGTTTAGTGTGTGAAAATCTCTGTATCGGAGCAACATCATATCCTAAGGATTCTACAAGCCACGTCAAGTAGAGTTATTTATAAATATATTATTCATCAAATTAAATAAGCAAGAAACTACAGACATAAGGAATGGTCCCTTTTTTCCATTTAAATTATGCAATAGAGATGGATCATATGGGTCCAAAATCTTTGAATTACAATTGTTACTAAGCTTGTATTATAGATGCACTAAATAAATACATAGACATCTCATAGATCCAAGCTCCATATTCTTTTATGTTAGTCCATTTATTGTTGGTATGTTTTCCATAGTACCAGAGTCACTGCAACGACCTTTTGATGTATCTACCCTAGATACCAACCCTATTATTGCGAAGAAGGTTTATCTAGACTGTGTTGTAGAGATCCATAGTTGTCTGACCTCGATAGACTTGATAGAACTGGAGATTCTGGACTTTGAAATTATTATGGGTAGGGATTGGCTGGCACCTTGTTAGTATAATGATTAATATGGAGCAAAGATTGTAAGGTTCCACTTTCCAGTTTCAAAGTTGAAGAGTACATTAGCGATAGTGAAGGGTGATTAACGTCTCAAATACACCTCATCCGATTCTAGGTGTAGACGACTGTTAACTAGTATAAACCTAATGAAGAGTTGGGGTCGAACCCATAGGGAGTAGAATAAGTTTGAATTCAATTATGAAGTAGTAGATGTGAATCAATTAGTTGTAGGAATAGAAATTATCAGAATCACATAAGTAAGTCAAATAGGGTGACACAAATGTCAGGTGGGGGAATTTGATATCAATCAGCAAACACAACAAGAATGAACAACAGGGGGAATCAAATGATTTAGAGATACTTTGGGGAATGACCGATCAAATTCCAATTACGCTAAATGGGTGTTAGCAAATTACTAACAGTTACTACCTTTTCGTGGGTAGTATGGGCCTGCAATGAGATAGCTTTCTCTCAAACAACTACCCCGCTTCAATTGAGTTCTCTCGAACCTCAACAGGCTAAACATGAAAACCATCTCACAATCTCACTTTATCTACTCTCTCGAGCTAGATAGGTAGAATGCGACTTAGGATTCACTCTCTCGAGTTGAACCCACAATAGCCCAATCACTAGGAATGCTAATTTATAGCCTTGGTTTTACACCTCTCTTAAGAAAGCATAAAACAACATTGAAATAAATATTCAACACAACAATTTAACAACAACAATAAATCAGACCCACATCGAATTAGCAATACGATCAATAATCTCTAACCCTCGTCAACTATTAAAGCAATTAATCACATGGTCAAACCCCCAAGAATGATGTTTTAGCTAGTCAACATAAAATGTGAAAAATCAATACATATTACATGGTCCATAGCAGGGTATTGATTTCCAAAACCTTAAAATGAGTAAATTTTGCTTTAGTTACAAAACCCAACTAAAAATCTACTTGAAAATTGCTTCAAAAACCGGCAAGAATAGTGTTTTCGTTCTAAGTAAGGGTTTTCACATTGTTTGGATGCGTTTTCTCTTTTCGAAAAATCAATTTATACTCTTTCAAAATTTGGCCTTTGGGTTAAATCGGCGGATTAAGTCGAGCGTCGCCGACCAGTAGGCGAATCGACAATCACTCCTATCCATCGCCTTTTAGCTCAACTTTTCATTAATTTCATAGTGTAACTTTCGATGGTCTATGTTGGGATCGCCAATCTGTTTCATGATGCACCATTTGCTCCTTTTGATCCTCGTTCTGCTTGAAGCCTCACAGATAGTCCTATAAACTTTGGCGGACAAATCCCTCTTCGCCGATCCAATCGATAATTCACCAATAGGGTACATCGTTCGCCGAATTTCTCTCATCTCAGAAGTGGTGTACTGTAGAATTGTGCGGGCAAGGGAGCCACTCTGGTGTTCGCCGAGTGGTCTTTGCAATTACCAGGATCGTTTTCACCCTATATTTTCTTAACAACGAGGCGAATAGCCGATTGCAGAAGTGAGATCCCCCATCACTAATGATAGTTCGTGGAGTGCCAAATCATGAAAATATATATTCCTATAAGAATTACACCACACTCTTGCCCTCATTGGTGGGAAAAGCTACAACCTCGATCCATTTGGACACGTAGTCAATTGCCACCAAGATTTATTAGTGACCGAAAGACTCACAATTGGCCCAATGAAATCTATACCCCAAACATCAAACAACTCCACTTCTAAGATGGGGTTGAGAGGTAGTTCATGCTTTCTTGATACCCCACCTTGTTATTGACACAGGAAGCATTGCTTCACAAATTAATATGCGTCCCCGTATAGAGAAGGCCAGTAGTAACCACTTTGGAGGACTTTTTCTGCAGTCCACACCCCACTATGATGTCCACCGACAGGAGACGTGTGGCATGCATTAAGAATGACATTGACTTATTCTTATGGTACACATCGATGAATGATATGGTCAGCACATTCTCAAAATAGATATGGTTCATCCCTAAAATATTTCTTTACATCAAATAAGAACACTTCCTCTGATAGCATTTCAAATCCTCCAGCATAATTCCACATACCATATGATTAGCAAAATCAGCATACCAAGGTGTGTTGCTTTGGGTCAACATCATCACAGTTTCGTTTGGGAATTCAGCCATAATATCCCTTTCTTTGGAGTTGGTAGCATGAGTTTCTAACTGCGACAAATGATCAGCCACCTAATTTTCACACCCCTTTCGATCTTTTACTTCAAAATAAAAATTCTTGCAACAACAAAACCCACTTAATCAACCTCGGCTTAGAATATTTCTTTTCCATTCAATACTATAATGTTGCATGATTAGTGTGGATAATCACATTTGTGCCTAACAAGTATGCCCGAAACATATCAAATGCATAAACTACATCCAAAGTTTCTTGTTCAGTAACAATGTAGTTTCGTTGTGCTCCATTTAGTGTCTTGCTTGCGTGATAGATTGGATGAAAGAGCTTGTTGTGAATTTTCCCTAATACGGCTCCTATAGCGGTACCACTTGCATCACACGTCACCTCAAATGGTTCAGACCAATTCGGGCTAATAATCATCGGGGTAGAGATTAGCTTTTCCTTCAATCACTCAAAGACCTTTGAGCAAGCATCATCAAAAAGAAACTTTGCCTCTTTCTACAATAGCCTACACAATGGGTTTGCAATTTTTGAAAAATCTTTGATAAATCTCCAATAGAACCCTGCATGCCCCAAAAAATTCTAGACACCTTTTATGGATATAGGCGGTGGAAACTTCTTAATCACTTCGATATTTTCTTTGTCAACCTCCAGTCCCTTCAACGACACTTTGTTTCCTAGAACTATGCCTTCTTTGAAAATGAAATGACATTTTTCCCAATTAAGGACCAAATTGGTTTCTATACACCATTGGAGAACCCGCCAAGATGTGCCAAATATGTCTCAAGAGAATCACCCACAACTGAAAAATCATCAATGAATACCACCATTCAGTCTTCCACCTTGTCAGCAAAAATATAAAGCATGCACCGTTGAAATGTCGTTGGCGCGTTGCATAACCCAATAGGCATCCTCTTGAAGGTAAAAGTCCCATAGGGACATATGAACGTTATTTTCTTTTGGTCTTCTGGTGCTATAGATATTTTGTTGTACCCTAAATAGCAAACAAAGAAACAGTGCCATCCACGCCCCGCAAGTCTATCAAGCATTTGATCCATGAAGGGCATAGGGAAATGGTCTTTCTCGATACAAGAGTTGTGTTTTCGGTAGCCCATGTATACTCTTCAACCGGTGACCAGCCTCATAGGGACAAGTTCTCTTTTTTCATTTGGGGAGCACCGTGATGCCTCAATTTTTTGGGTACGCATTGTACCGGGCTTACCCATTTTCTATCTGTGATAGGGTACACCACACCTGTGTCTAGCCATTTAATGATCACTTTCTTCACCACCTCTTTCATATGTGGGTTCAATCTTATTTTGATGCTCAACAGTAGGTTCGCACTCACTATCCAATTGAATTATATGTGTGCAAATCCCCGGTGGAATTTCTACAATATCAGCAAAGTCCATCCTATTGCCATGATGTACCTTTTCAACACATCAAGAAGCATTTTTACTTTCCACTCAAGAAAGTAAGCTACAAAAATAATGGGCTAGGTAATATTCGCTCCCAAAAATGTATATCGAAGATGAGCGGGAAGCGCTTTCAACTCAAGCTTGGGTGACTCCACTGTGGTTGGTTTAGCGGGAGGATTCTCTCAATTCTTTAGATTAATGTCTAGCTTCAATGGGTTCCTTGAGTATTCACCTAACCTCGATAAAGCAACTACTACTTCATCATTTCCCTAAACTTTGGTTTCATCATAATTAGCTAGTGCATCTTCAAGTGGTTCACTCATGCACATAATTTCGCTCACACTAGCCACCGCTTCATCAATCACATCAATCATGGAAACTACATGAATGTCACTCGGTTTCTTCATTGATTTTCACAAATTGAAGGTGACCTCATCTTCATTTACCCGAATCTTTAATTCTCCACTTTCAACATCCACTAAAGCTCTTCTGGTTGTTAAAATGTCCAACCAAAAATAATAGGAACTTCAACATCAATCTCGCAATCAAGAATAAAAAAGTCAGCCGGAAAGATGAATCGATCCACCTTTATGAATATATCATGGAGTATTCCAACAGGGTGTTTGATCGATCGATCCACCATGAGAAGCCGCATTGTTGTGGACTTTGGTTCCCCCAACCGAAGTTGTTTAAAGATTGCATACATCATCAAATTTATACTTGCCCCCAAATCACACAATGCTCTAGCAAATTGAAGCATACCAATAATGCAGGGGATAGTGAATGCTCCATGGATCTTCTTTCTTTGTAATCACATCACTGGTCATAATGGCACTACAATTATCAGAGACTTCGATTGTTTCGAAGTCCATACTTAGTTTCTTGGTGACCAGCTCCTTCATGAATTTTGCATAACCCGACATCTTCAATAATGCTTCCACTAATGGAAGATTTATAGAAACTTTCTTAAACACGGATAGGAATTTCTTGAACTTTTCATCCTCGTTTTTCTTTTTGAGATGTTAAGGAAATGGATGAGCTATTTTGTGAAGAGGTTGCACTATCTTTGGAATTGAAACGGCCTTGTCTTTATCTTTTTGCAACTCATCGGTGGGGCTTTGTTTAGGACATTCCTTTTTTTCTTTGAGCATATCAGGTTTCGGTACTTGAACGAGTCGCTCTTCTTCATTGATATCTTTCTCTTCTATATGAGTGACACCCTCATTATATCTACCAACCGCTATCTTTCGACATCGAGTCACAACCACAAAATCTCGGTCATAATCAGCCCTTAAAGTTCGGACACATTCAACGTCATCCCTATCAAATAACATGGGTTCTAGTTGTGCTAAAATTTGTCTCAGTTGACCTTCATGTTGTTTGAATGCGTCTGCATGAGAGTTCACTCTATTATTCAATGATGAGAAATCGGGTATCATCTCCTTGATCATGTCATCCGATCCTTCAACTTTATGTAGGATACGCGACAACAATTTATCCACTTGTAGATTGCCCGAACTACCCTTTAATCTTTGTCTATCATTCGATTGCGTGTCATCCTTTTCATGGATTTCTTTTCTCTTCCAAGGGTCATTTTTCTCAACCCATTCTGGATAGTATTGTCTCCGCTATTCTTTCTTATGTGAGTTCCAATCTTGATTCCCTCCCATCTTTAAATAGCGTGGATGAGAACCCTTCTCAAGCCTACACACTCCTCTAACTTCATTGGGTTCACCAATATTTTCAAGCACTTGTTTTTGTAATAACTCCATTTGGGACATTATTTTGCTGATATTCTCATCCCTCTCTTTCTCCTTATCAAGTTTCTCTTTCGTCATCCTAAAACTAAAGGGGGAAACTTGGTCCTCTTGAGTGTACCAAGCTTGATTGATCTTTGTCATATTGTCAAAAAAAGATGAGGTTACCTCAAATTGTTGGAGCATTATCCCTCCTCGGGCAAGCTGGTCAGCTACTCATTTGTTAACTAAGTCTAGAATTCTGTAAAAATATTGAAGTATCAGATCACCCATAAGCCCATGACTAGGATACTATAGCAGCAACTTGCGATATCTCAGCCAAGTCTCATGAATCAGTTCCCCTTCTACTCTATTGAAGTTTTGGATGTTATCACACAACTTCACACTATTTGAGGGTTGAAAGAACCTTACGTACAATACATCAGTAAGATCTGCCCATGATAAGATGGAGTCTCTTGGTAGCCTTGCAATCCATTTGGTTGTGTCTCGCTTTAAAGAAAATAAGAATAACCGGAGCCAAATTGATTCTTGCTTAACCTCCTTGAGTGAGAACGGGCTGCACACTTCAATGAAATTACGAATGTGATCATTGTGGTTTCTCATGCTCTAGTCCCCCGAATATTCCTTTAGCTTTAAAATGGTGCAGCATTGTGTTTGTCACATGAAATTCAACATGATCCACCGGAGGTATGTGAATAGCACCTACGGCCCCAAACTGAACTTCATTGGCGTGAATGAATTCACCACCATCATCTTGTTGACCAAGTTGGTTCACGGTACTTTCATTCGCACTCATCCTTTCACCTGATCACAAACATCTCACAAAAAATGATATGTTGATTTAACCACAACACAAAGAAATCACAATTCAAATTCAATAATGGAATTCTAAACAGCACCACTCCCCGCAAGGGGTGCCATTTTGATTAACATCTCAAATACACCTTATCCGATTCTAGGTGTAGACAATCTTTAACTAGTATAAATCCAATAAATAGTTGGGGTCGAGCCCACAGAAAGTAGTCTAAGTTTGAATTCAATTATTAAGTAGTAACTGTGATTCAATTAGTTGTAGGAATAGAAATTATCGAAATAACTTATGTATGTCAAAAAGGGTGACATAAATGTCAGGTGGGGGAATTTGATAGCAATCAGCAAGCACAACAAGAACGAACAACAGGGGAAATCCAATGATTTAAACGATCAACTGCCAATTAGCTAAATGGGTGTTAGAAAATTACTAAAATCTACTAAGTCTTCGTGTGTAAAATGGGCCTGCGATGAGATAAATTTCTCTTAAACAACTCCCTCGCTTAAATTGAGTTCTCTCGAACCTCAACAAGCTAAACATGAAAACCAGCCCACAACCTCACTTCATCCATTCTCTCAAGCTAGATAGGTAAAACGAGACTTAGGATTCACTCTCTCGAGTTGAACCCACAATAGCCCAATGACTAAGAATGCTAAATTATAGCCTTGGTGTTACACCTCTCTTTCAAGCAAGTATAAAACACTAAACAATATTAAAATAAACATTCAACACAATAATTTAATACCAGCAATAAATCAGACCCACTTAGAATTAGAAATACAATCAATAATCTCTAACACCCATAAGCTAAATTAAACAATTAATCACATGGTCAGACCCCCAAGAATGGGGTTTTAGCTAGTCATCATAAAAAGTAAAAATTCAATACATATTACATGCTTCATAGCTTGGTATTGATTTCCAAAATCTTAAAATGAGTAAATTTTACTTCAGTTACAAAACCCAACACGAAATGTACTTGAAAATTTCTTCAATAACCGACAAGAACAGTGTTTTCATTCTAAATCTGAGTTTTCACAATGTTTCGATGCCTTTTATCTTTTAAATAAACCAATTTATACTCTTTCAAAATTTGGCCTTTGAGGTAACTCGGCGTATTAAGTCGGCTTTCACCGACCAGTCAGCGAATCACCAATCGCCCTTTTCCATCGCCCTCTTAACTCATGTTTTCATCCATTTCCTACTGTAACTCTCGGAGGTCTATGTCAGGATCGCTAATTGTTTCTGCGCTGCACCTTTTGCTCCTTTTGTTGGCCATTCCACTTGCAGCGTCACTGATAGTCCTGTAAACATCGGCAGACAAAATCCTTCTTCACTGATCCAATCAGAGATTCACCAATTGGGAACATCGGTCGACCAATTGCTCTCGTCTCAGAAGTGGTGTATTCTAAAAACTGGGTGGGCAAAAGAGCCACTCAGCAGTTCGCCGAGTGGTCTTGGCGAATATCAGGATCTCTTTTCTTCTCTTCAGCTTATGTGTCCCTTTTTACCCGATTGTGTCCTTACCTTGCTATTCAGCCTCTAATTCTGTAAATCAACACTTTAACACCCGTTTAGAGCATAAATTAGGCCTTTGAGGACACTTATACTATGAAAACAATGCCCTAAATGAGTCGAAATGTCGGACTCATCAAAGGGTATGTTTATTTCATATCTTCGGGCAAGGAAACTAATTGCTAAAGGCTGTATTTTTCATAATATTAGGGTTCAAAATTTAGTCCTATAACCACCGATCTTACATTCTTTTCTATGGTTATTGAATTCTAGATGTCTTTCTAGGTGAGTGACCTGGTATTTTCAAGAACATGAGATTAATTTTTCTATTGTTACATTACCAAATGTCTAACTAAAATCGATTCCCTCATAGAAAATGGAACAAACTAAATTAAAGGAAATGAAGTAGTAACTAAAACAATTGTTAGATAAGGGCTTCATCAGGCCAAGTGCATTATAATGGGTTGAACAAGTATTGTTTCTGTGGAAGAAAAAGATTGTACATTGTGCATATGTATAGACTACCAACGGCTGAATAAGGTTCCTACAAAGAAAAATTATGTGCTACCCATATTGATGACTTGTCGGACTAGATAGAAAGTGCTCCGTATTTCTCAAAAATTGATTAACGTTCAGTGTACGATCACTGAGGGTTAGGGAGAGTGATATTCCAATGATAGTCTTCAATAACAGATATGGTCATTTTGAGTTTCTTGTGATGTCTTTTAGGTTGATAAAAATCCTAGCAGATAATACCTAGTAAATAGCATATACAGGTCATTCATAGTATTTTTTGTAAGTATGTCTATTGATGCTAATCTCATATAGTTATTGTCAAAGTAAAAGTGTGAAGACAATTGTTATACCAAGAAACTAGTGAACTAAACTAAGAGAGTTCTAGAGCCTTGTGTTAGGGTTGTAGGGTTTGATATAAGGGTTAGAGTTGTAAAACGACTTCCCGTACTTAGAATTAAAGTTTTAGGGGTTTAACGTCAAGGTACGACTCCCCAAGGACCAACCAAGGATCCTTGAGGAGGACCCTAAGTCAAACCCCCAAGGTGTCCAAAAACAGCTATCCCATGAAGGGCATCTACGGACAGTAGACACGCCCCGTGTGAAGGGGTTGTGGGTCAAGGCCCTTTTTGTCCAGCTTTACTAAGCTACAAACCCCAACCCAAGAAGGACCAGTATGGTCCGTGGATCTATCCATGCCCTGTAGGTGGGGGTTATGGATGGGGATCCTACAATCTGCTCAAAGTCGGCCTAAGGTGAGTTAGTTTAGGTAAATTTCATTCTGATTAGTTTATTGTAGGGTCGGTTTATATTATTTTAGTAGCCCTATATAAGGGTTATTAAGCTATTAAGTAACCCCTTACACTTCATAAATCCCAAACCCAAAATCATAACTAACTTTTCCCCTCAAGAAATCCTTTCTCTAGATGTGAAGAGGAAGAAGATGAAGGTGAAGTCTAGGGTTGAAGGGGCTGTATTTTCTACTCAAATTGGTGGATAATCTTCGTCAAGGTATGTTAGCTTATTCATCTATGGGTTCTTCCACCAATAGAGGCCCCTAGGTTTCCCCCAATTGTGAAGAAAAAACCCAATCTAGCTAGGGTTTCTTCCAACATTGTGGGTAATGTTGAAGTTTGATTCCAATCAAGTGGATGATACTTAATTTTGATTGATTTAGTATTGAATTGTGATATTATGATGAATTTATTTGATTTCTATGGCTAACCCTAGCCTAATTGATGAATTTGGTATTATGTGGGTTTATGCCATGAAAGGTGACCTTGATGATTCTTAGATTATCTTCTAGAATTAGTGCTATGAGTGGAAATTGATTAAGAATGCAAAAATATAGACATGAATTGAATGAGAAGAATGTGAGTATGATGGATCTTGGCTAGTAAAGTTGAAGTTGAACCTTTATGGTGAATTATCACTAGAATCACCTACTAGTGTGATGAAAGACCCTTATCTACCTTATTCACCTTACGAATAATTGGTGGTATGAAGTGATAGAATCACCTGAGTCATGATGATATCCTTGTCTAATACAGAATTCTAGACATGATATTAGGAATGAGTATGAACATAAAATGAAAGGGGTTCTCAGAAAGTGTTGGTTCTAGGGTTTTGAGGTCAAATCCAATATGATGAATTATATATGTTAAGGCTCCAAGAGTGAAGCGTATGAGATAAAGGTAGACTATTAGATAGAATGGTTATGATAAGACCTTACCACCTAATTTACCTCATGAAGGTTTGGATGCATAAAGTTATAGAATCACATGGGTTAGGCAGATATCCATGTCTAGTGCTTGAACTCTAGGTGGGATAATGGAAAGTAAGAATTGAACCTCCAGGAGGTGAAGAGTGAGATTTGGCTTGTAGTAATTGAATTACTTGAATTATGAATATATCCATGTCTAATGTAGTCATTCTAGATGTGTTGATTTAATATGAGTTTTGACCGTAGAAAAGGGCAAGATATGATAGTGTGCATGTTGTACGAAGTTTAGTACATGCTTTAGAGACACTTTAAGAGTAAAGTGAATATGCTCATGACCTAGTTGCAGTGTTAGTGAAAGGTTAATTCCATATACGCACTCATGCATGAATATGATATAATGTGAAAGGTTTGTGACTTGACGTATTCGGGTGCTTCATCCAATACTAAGCGTCCACGGTCGTTCAATAGTAATATAACCCAACCAAGGGATGAGATCATTTCCATAGGAAGCGATCTGTAATTAAGAATCAATAGAAAAGTAAAAATGTGTTCAAATAAATCATAGTTATAGACATTAAAGAGTAAAAACATGATAAATTAGAAAGGATGACACAAGTATATCAATTATCCAAAAGGGTTTTGTAAGCAATTATCAACTAAAATGACAACTAAAACGAAAATGCAAATATGGAGACGGGATTCTTGGGATGTGATATGAATATGGGCTAAAATAAACAACCAGGTAGATGCTATTTATAGTAAATCGGTGTAAATTAGTAACTAGGCTAGACTTTATTGGGGTAAATTTTTTCTCGAAGAATTTACCCGAATCAAATCGGTTTCTAACGAACACCGATAAGCGGTAATGAAACGCAGCCTTCACCTTAGTACATTCACTCTCTCGAGCTAAATGTGTGGGAGAGGGCTTAGGATTAACTCTCTTGATTTAACCCACGACAACCCAATAACCACAGACTATCGATTCAGTAATTTTGGATATACAACCTCTCTCTCGAGCAAGCCAAAAACACGAAGATAAAATTTTATTTACAACTACAACCTTATTAAATTCAAACAGAACTACTGCACGAAATCACCTTTAAACAGCAAAATAACTATACATAAGCAATACCCAACACTAAATTCAACTCATATTCACATAATCACACCCCAAGAATTGGGGTTTTAGCTAGACATAGTAACGAGATTGAAATCGATACCGGAAAGCATTTCAATCAAAGGAGTATGATAAATATTGTCTTTACAAGCGTCAAGAATGAAGAATTTTCAATACCCACTTCCAAATGCTTAGAAAATGGAAATCTTCAACTCTTCAAAGCTAAGGAAAATTCTCTCCAAAAAAACTAAGTTCTAAAACTGAGTTCTGAAATGTAAAACTTAAAAATTGCATCCTAAACTAAAAATTCAAACAAGTATTTATATTTTTCAAAAAGTGTGTTGCGAAGGATCACTCGACACAGTTAGTCGGGATCGCCGATCCACTAGGCGATCTGCCCTTTAGTCTGGTTCATTGCCTTTTTGCATTGTCCTTCAGCAACTTCACGCTCTGTAACTTTGGGCGATATGGCACTGCCTCGCGGAACCGTTTGGCTACTCGCCCACTACTCCTTTCTATAGCCTATTTGATTTTGTCCTTCAAGGCTTGGCATACTGGAACATTGGGCAAGACCAAGGCCATTCGGCAACTCGCCCAATGGTTTAGGTGATCCTCAGGCCGTCTTTTATTCGTCTTTTGAGCTACCTTGTTCCTTTTTGCCCAATAGTGTCCATGCTTTGTCCCTAACTCAAAATACATGAAACTCAAGGATTTACATCAGTTATTGAGACAAAATATGCATTTGAGAACACTAAATCCATTAAAATCAAGTCCTAAATGAGTCCAAATCGTGGACTCATCAACACCCCTAACTTAAACTTTTGCTTGTCCTCAAGTAAAACTCAAGTTGAACAGTTCAAAACGGATGTCTCAAACAGTGCTACACAAGACTCAATCATGAATGCACACAAAAAGCCTCAACTTACTCAAGCAAGAATCAATTGTGCACTCAAAGTTTCAACTTGTGACTCACCATTATCAAAGAATCTCACACTCACTATACTTGCTTCAAATAAAAGTTCAAGCTCAACAAAGGTATTCTAATGCCCTCACACAACGAATGATTTCATATTCACTCAAAGGTTCAATCATTTAAAGTTCTGGAATCAAGATCAACACGCACGCTCAGAAAGATAAACAAAATGCATGATTTCACCCATAGGTTTGCCTTTATTTTCCAATAGACTTTTGCTTCAACTCATTCAAGATTAAAAAGGTCTTTTTCAAGGCTTGTAATGGGGCTGAGTTTAATGGTATTGTCATTTAGGCTAATAGGCTGAAAATCCTCATGAAATATGATGTGAACAACATCTTCTTTCCCTCTCTTTATCAATTTCATTCAAGCTCAAAAGTCATCTCTTATACTTCTTCCATGAGTCATTGGAAAACTCATTTTCTTTGCATTTCCACAATTTTATTTCACAACTTTTTCTTTCTTTTTCTTTTTCAATCTTTTCTTCTTTTTCTCTCCCTTTTTTTTATATGGAGGTGTTCCATTTTTTACAAAACATGGGCATGAGGGACTCCTTTGCATTTACTTGATTTGCCTTCTCTTTTCACCACACCCCCAACTTAGGCTTTTGGCCTATGTTAGCTATTCAAACAAACCACAGATCATGAGGAGTATCGGTAATGGATAAGGAAAAGTTACAATGTTACCAAGTTTCTTCCAAGAAAAGGTCAAGACTCAAAGGGTACTCAAAAGATGTTCACACACTCACAAGGTAGGCCACAAAAGAGGTCTAATGTCAAATTGGTTCACACTCTTTAAAGTTGCCTAAGATCATCTCAAAAAATTTCCGCACTTAGTCAACTAGACAAACGGGGAAAATTCTATGTGTCATCACACATGGTTCATTGTAAGCTTATTACACAAGGCATTGACACCAAAGTCAAACAAGACTCCACACTTTTGCTAGTGTTAAATGTTCATCACAAGAGACTCGATTCGATAATTGGCTAGTCAAAATGAGAGGCGAAGAGTTCATATATTATCTATGCAACTTCAATTGGCCTTGTTATAGCCGCGCATTCATTTGTTCGATTATGAGCACTATTGAAGTCATCGATATTAATCAAAACCGGTACTCAAATTTGCATGAGAACAGCCACATTCAACACATACAAGAGGTGGCAAAAAATTTCGGAATGGTCAAAAATCATTTACAATTAAAAATGAGGAGCCACAAGCTCAAACCTTCCACAAAAAGCAGTGTATGACACAATTTAAGCTCAAAGCCCAAATATATAAACAAAACAGAGTCACAAGTCACAAAAGATGGGCCTCACCCCATCACAAATACAAAAAGATATTTGTCCTCAAATACATACGAAAATATCAGAAAGTAAAATAAAATAAGACAGAAAGGGAGGTAAAAAGGGGATCTTGTCTATGCAATCGCTCCATCTGTCTGGGTATCAGTGCCCAGTGCATCAGTCTGGACTAGAGCCTCAGTACCCGAAGTTCCTTCAAAAGGAAAATAGCACCAAACTCTCTAGAAGTTTCTACAGGTGTGTCTGCCAAATTTTTTTGAATAGCTGTATAAAATCTCCGAGCCCATGAAGGGATAGAGGAGTTTCGGGAGATAGTCTTCCTGCCAGAACTGGGCCACTTGCCATTGCCTTTGTTTCCGGGTGAAGGTTTTTGTTTCCCCTTTTTGGGAGGATTCGACCTCTCTTCATTTAATTTGAAATTCTGTGCTCTTATCTGTCGGGGTGGCACCATTTTCTCAGCAACTTTTGGTCTAGCCATTTCATTTTTGTCGATTACAGTGCTTTGAAATGCTAGGTTGCAATGTAATCCTAAGTCCGAGCACCAATCAACAACCAAAATACTATAAAAATGCAAGGAATATAGAAACTAGAGTGCGGGTGTGAGTTTGAGAACATAAAATGTGAGGGAAAGTGAATGAATTTGAAACTTTTAAACCTTTGGCCTGAAAAAGCATCCAGTTCACGCCCATTCGGTGACACTAGTCGTGCTCGCCAAATTTTACAGGACCTCCAGTTATTGTGAGGATCCAAATGGTGGTCTCCATTGGGATCGCCGACATGGTCGGTGACTCACCAATAATTCCCTAGGTTCGCCGAATATTACAGACTCTAATGTAAAATTGTCTTGAGTCTGACGGCGGTTTGGGTCGGGGTCGCCAACCACTTCGGCGATTCGCTGAATGGACATGATGCTCACCAACCTGAACTTTTAAAACACTTTCCACACTTCCACCTACACAATCAACACACAATTATTTTATCGAAGCAAAATAAGGCAATAAAAGGGTCTTGGGTTGCCTCCTAAGCAGCGCCTTAGTTAACGCCACGGCACAAAGCAAGTCCACCTTCAAACCTCATTCTTGGGGTTAGCCATAGTGTCACTAAGAAAACCCCCATATTGTCTCAGGTTGAGATGAGACGATATATGACCTATTTGGGTCTCCAACTTCTTGATCGACAATGAATGGGAGGTGACGGTCTGGCTAAGGGTAGACACATCTTCTTTCATTTCTTTTAAAATCTTGTCTGACCCTTCAACTTTGTTGAGGATACATGAGAGCATATCCTTAGACCGACCACCTTCCGAATCTTTTAGCTTTAGGCATTCGTGGGGAGGCACATACCTATCCTTCTCCCCATCCTTCCAATTCGGATTATGGTCCCTCCATTCATGATCTCGATCTTTCCAACCTTCATCCCTAGCCCAACCTTGGTTACCACCCTGCCTCGGGTAATTTTAACGATAACCACCACCTTGGTTGGCTAGGAAATTTACGTCTTCATTATTTATACAAGGCTTCAAACTTAGACTTATCCAGATTGGCACACCCGACACCGACGGTGTTGACAATTCGAGCACCAGCTCCCATGACATTTTTAGACAAACTATCAAGTTGTGTCTTGATCATGGCCTTGTTTTTGTCCCTCTCTTGGTCCTTCTCCATTTGTTCCTTAGTTCACTTGAACGTGAGAGGGGAGACCTGATCTTCATGGGTATACCACGCCCTGTTTATAGTAGTCATGCCATCCAAGAGCTGAGCAGCTATCACATAAGGTTGTTGCATCAAACCTCGCAGAAAGAGTTAGTCAGCAACACCCTTATTTAACTAATCCAGACTCCGGTAAAAATACTACAGCAACACGCTATCAGGCAAGCCATGTGTTGGGCATTGAAGCATCAACTTTTTGAATCGCAACCAAGTTTCATGAAATTGGCTCGCCTTCTAGACGCTTTAAGCTCTGAATGTTGTCCCAAAGAGTCATCATCTTCGAGGGAGGGAAAAATCACACTTGAAATGTGGTGACCAACTCCTCCCATGAAGTGATTGATTCACGTGGCAATTCAGCCAGCCACTTGCATGCCTCACCCATCAAAGAGAATGGGAACAACCTCAACCGGACAGATTCTTGAGAGATATTCTTGAAAGAGAATTGTTTGCATACATCCATAAAGTTTCTAATGTGCTCATGGGGATCCTCATGAGCCAAACCGCTGAAAAGCTCTTTTATTTGCAAGAGTTGCAACATAGTACAAGTGATGTGGAGCACCGCATTCCCTTCGGCCGGAGGTAAGCAAATGGCACCAATACCACCCATGAGATGGGGGTCATTAGCAATAGGCTCATTGACATTGTTGAAATTTCTGATGTCGTCTTGATGGCCTTCTTGGCTGCCATTGCTGCCGTTTACGCTCATACTTCATGTTCATAACACAAACAATTAAAACAAAGCTAAAAATTAGGTAAGTAGAGATATTACTAACAAGGGCAAATTTTATTATCTAAAAATTCTCAATTAACACCACTCCCCGGTAGTGGCACCATTTTGACTTGGCATATCTGGGCACTTAATCCAATACTAAGCGTCCACGGTCGTTCAATAGTAATATAACCCAACCAAGGGTTGGGATCGTTCCCACAAGGAGCGGTTTGTAATTGGGAATCAATAGAAAAGTAAAAATGTGTTCAAGTAAATCATAGTTATAGATATTAAAGAGTAAAACCATGATAAATTAGAAAGGGTGACACAAGTGTCAATTATCAAAGAGGGTTTTGTAAACACTTATCAACTAAAATGACAACCAAAATAAAAATGTAAATATGGAGACGAGATTCTTGGGATGTGAAAGGAATATGGGATAAAATAAACAATCGAGTAGATGCTATTTATAGTAAATCGTTGTAAATTGGTAACTAGGCTAGACTTTAGTGGGGATAAATTTTCCCTCGAAAAATTTACCCCGAATCAAATGGGTTTTTCTCGAGCACCGATAAGCGACAATGAAGGGCAGCCTTCGCCTTAGTCCATTCACTCTCTCGAGTTGAATGTGTGGGAGAGGGTTTAGGATTCACTATCTCGAGATGAACCCACGACAACCTAATAACCACAGACTATCGATTCAGTAGTTTTGGTTTTACAACCTCTCTCTCGAGCTAGCCAAAAACACGAAAATAAAATTGTATTTGCAACTACAACAAAATTAAATTCAAACACAACTACTGAACAAAATCACCTTGAAACAACAAAATAATTATACATAAGCAATACCCAATAGTAAATTCAACCCATATTCACATAATCACACCCCAAGAATTGGAGTTTTTGCTAGACATAATAAAGAAATAGAAATCGACTCCGAAAAGTGTTTCCATCAATGGGTACGATGAATATTATCTATACACGCGTCAAGGATGAAGAATTTTTAATACCCACTTCCTAATGCTTAGAAAATTGAAATCTTCAACTCTTCGAAGCTAAGGAAAATTGTCTCCAAAAAAACCAAGTTCTAAAACTAAGTTCTAAAATGTAAAACTTAAAAATTGCATCCTAAACTAAAATTTCAAGCAAGTATTTATAGTTATCAAAAAGTGTGCTACGAAGGATCACTCAACGCAATTAGTCGGGATCACCGATCCACTCGGCGATCCTCCATTTAGTCTGGTTCATCGCCTTTCTGCATTGTCCTTCACCAAGTTCACTCTCTATAACTTTTGGCGATATGGCACTGCCTCACGGAATCGTTTGGCGAATCGCCGACTACTCCTTTCTATCGCCTATTTGATTTTGTCCTTCAGGGCTTGGCACACTGGAACATTGGGTGAGACGAAGGTCATTCGGTGACTCGCCCAATGGTTTAGGCGATCCTCAAGCCGTCTCTTCTTCTTCTTTTAAGCTGCTTTGTTCCTTGTTGCCCAATAATGTTCATGCTTTGTCCCTAACTTAAAATACCTGATACTCAAGGAATTACATCAGTTATAAAGATAAAATATGCATTTGAGGACACTAAATCTATTAAAATCAAGCCCTAAATGAGTCCAAATAGTGGACTCATCAGTTTGTCACATATAGTGATTCTAAGGTTGGAAGACTAGTCTCACCTAATTGAATCAAAGGCTCTAGAGCCATCATAAATAGGTCATGGATGGTGATAGTTGCTCACGCAAGATCTGAAAAGCTATGGTATGAGTTATGTTGGATTGAATGTCAAGACATTCTTCCACAAATATGAACTTTAGTCGAGACTTAATGTGAACTCAATGGGACTTAATGCCTAGAGCCGAGTGGATATAAATATGATATGGAAGCTTTTACACTAGTTGAGTCTGGCTTCCCCCTGAGAGATTTTACACTAGTTGAGTCCAGATTTCCAAATGGGTTACTTTTACACTAGTTGAGTTCGGGTTCCCAAAGTAGGTATCTCATGAGATGGAAACCTTCTACTGTAGTTGATTCTGGGTTTCAAGAAGCAATCTCCCTATCCCATAACTATGTTCCCACATAGGTTACTAAGCTATTCGTTTCACCCAAGCTAAGAGTATAGTTCTACCCTCGGCAAGTAGAGCAACCCCTTTTTGATATGGGGTAGATACCGAATGCCATGTTAGCTCACATGGTCTATGTCCGTTAAGGATTATGTCCCCAATAGGGTAGTATTATGAACAAGAATAGTAGTTATGAACTATGGGTACTTAAGAAGCCTTACTTGGTAGGTAAGAGTATGGGATCTTACTTATGCATTGCACAAGTATGTTTTGAAGGTATCTATTGTGTGTTCCTTTAATGTTATGGTGACCTATGACATAAATATGTTGTTGTTTTATGCCTATGGTGTATGTTTGATGGATTGTTGCTATAGTTGCCTTTCATGATATGATTGACTAAAGTTGATAGTTCCTTTGTCTATATGAATTAAGCTAATAATAAGACCAAAGGAGGGTAAGTATGACTAGGATGAATTCCAGGTTATCCTTAGTGTGAAGGGTATTATGGGATGTTTTTCATGCATTTCACAAGTGTGCTTTGAGGTTACTTAGGAGTATAGTACTATTATGGTAGAAAAGCCTAAGACTTGACCATGTATGTAGACTATGATTAAGATGACCAAAAAGGGATACTTGGCTTGGATGGTATTATGGGATGCTATTCATGCATTGCACAAGTATATATGATTTTAGGTTACTTGAGAGTAGTTCTATTATGGTATAGATGACTAAGAGTTGAATAATGCTTATATGATGCTTGTGTTGGAGACTTTGCTTATTTGTATGACATTGTCTCTTATGCTTATAATTGATGTTTCATGAAGTATTTCATATGACTTTGGATTATGTCTTCTAATGACTAACCCTTATGTTATGCTCTTATGATTATGCTAGGTAACATATTTAGTACATTTTGTACTAATGCATACTTTGCGTACATTCTAATCAAATGTAGGATTTGGAGACTTGAAATCTATTCTTGGAGATAGGTTTCTAAGGAGAAAGGAGTTGAAGATTTTGGTGAGTCCTCATAGCTTCGAGGACAAAACCCACTAGTTCCTTATTTGTTTAATTTTTATGTTGAGACTATTGCTTGGGCTATGCCCCAAAGAATTTAATTCAAGTTGAGTTTAGATGGTTTGAGACAAAAGTGTAGTAAAGACTTTTGCTTGCATTTTACGAAAAGACTTCGATTGTATAAAGAAAAGTTTTTAAAATTTCTGTACTTTTCTATTATCTTATGTTGTGATATGCTAAGGGCTTGTATGAGACCCTTTTAGGGTCAAGTACGCCATGTTACATCTAGGGTGTACCCCTGGGTCGTGAAAAACTTGGTAATTAGAGCACAAGGTTTAGAATGGTTCTGGGATTATCTCAAACCACCTCTAATAGAGTATTGATCATAAATATGAAGCGCGCTACATTTGTGAATAAGAGGCTATTGGATGCTTAGGAAATCTCACTTTTTTATTCCATAAGTCGTGTGCTATTGAGTTTAACTCTATAAGGTCTCTCTCCTATTCCTTTATCCAACGGTCTTTAGAATATGACTACTCGAAGTGCTTATGCTACAAGGAACGAGGGAGAAAAGGGTTGGTTGTGATGCCAATTAGGGCTATGTGACTTGATAGATTTGAGATGATAGATTGTGATGTTGTCTGTAGTTTGAATGAGTTGCATTATGGTTATGATTAATTGATAATAGATTTGATGAATAGGGTGTTTAACTAATGCCTAGAAGGGTTGACTGAATAGACTCCTCTAAGAAGGGTAGAAGTGTAATTCACCATGGTTTAGAATCATTTTGTGTGATGGATGAAAAAGCTTAGTAATGACTTATTTCGACCATTAAAGAAATGAGGCTTAGAAGAGTCTTTATAGGCTTACTCCCAAGGGGGAGATGATGTGCTTAGATAGCAAGGTCGTTGAGTGTTCTTGATGTCCACTATTCAGGTTAACTAGAAATTCTCACCTTGAGAGGTGTAGTGAGTATGAGAAGTTTAGTCCCAATTGGGTAGGCTCATGTGAGATCTTGAGCAGTGTTAGTAAGGTTGCTTGTGAGCTAGAGTTGCTTAAACAGAACCTCTCTAAGTTAGAAGTACCGGTGGGGATCTTAGATTGACAAGTTAAGAAATAGAAGAACAAGGAAGTTGTTCCCATGAAAATGTTAAGGAATGATCTTTTAGTAAGGGTTTAGTTGAGGGTTCTACTTGGGAGACCCAGGGCCAATGAGAAGTCCTGATATCCTCATTCTTTTTCCTTGTATTCATCCTTCAACACTTAAGATCTTGAGATGATAAGTTCCTCTTGATTTGCTTTTATATGAAGCCATGTGTGAATTGTGTGTTGCCATGGTTTCCTAATATGCATGTTCATGAAAATTCTTAGGTTTTGTTAGAAATGACTTGTATGCATTTTTTTGCCTCATGTTGTAGTGCATTTAAGTAGAGTTGCATATACTCTTCATGAGATGACTTAATGAGCATGCCTTAGTTTGGAGTTGAAAGATTACTCCTTTAATAAATGTTTTTTTGAGTAAATTTTATTTAGGCTCCATTACTGTGTGTTGAGAATGTTTTAGCTAGGTGATGTTAGTTCCTCCTTGAAAATGAATAGATATAGAATTTGCATTTTGGGTTGGTAGATGTAGTTCCTACTCCCTTGTGTTGCATTGAATGTGTCTAGTTATGAATTGAAGTTTACGTACTTTTTTTATGTGCATTTGATGTGTTGCATGCATGATGGGATGCTAGTCGAGAGTCGTTTCCTTAAGGAGTGTTTAGAATTGTCATTCGAGGATGAATGATCCCAAGGGGGATATATTGCGACACCCTGGCAATAAGTATGAACTTTGTTACATGTTTTTCCATTCTCTCGGAGGAAGTTTGATTCTATTTGGGTAATTATCCTTAGACTACATAAATAAGCCTATTTCTTACTAGTGAGGACCGCATTTTTAAATGAGGATTATGCAGGGCCATATACTAGAGAGTTGTTAAATTGATTGGTCTCTCTATATCGATTATCTCAGACAAAAGATCATAATTAACAACACTCTTTTTTATAAAACTTTCAAAAATGGTCTTGGGACGTAGGTAAACCTTAATACCGCATTTTATTGTCGGACTAACGACCAAGTTGAGCGTACTATTAATAAACTTGAGGATATATTATGTGTGTGTATGCTAGGTTTCAAAGGAAATTGGGATGATAATTTATCACTTAACAAGTTTGCTTATAATATTATTTATCATTCCAACACAGGTATGGTGCCATATGAGGACTATATAAGAGAAAATGTAGGTCCCATTTTGGTTGGTTCGAGGCTTGAGAAACAGGGTTGTATGGACTTGACTTGGTGCAGAAAACCATTCAAAAAGTTAAGTTAATTAGGATAGATTTTATTGACATCTCCGAGCCGTCAAAAATCATATACAAGTGTTAGAAGATGAGGTTTAGAGTTTAGATGTTGATGACTAGATCTTTCTGAATGTTTCACTATAAAGTTAGTTATGAGATTCAACAGTAAAGGCATGTTGATCCCTCGATACATTGGTCCTTACCACATCTTACGACGGATATGCCGAGTTGCCTTTGAGATAGAATTACATCTAGAGTTAGAGTAAATACACCTAGTTTTTCATGTTTTGTGTTACAAAATTATATTGGATATTTTACATATGTAGTGCCTACAATAAATATTTATATTTCTGAGGAGCTATTACAAATATTCAGATGTTAGAGGAGTTATCTTATGAAAATGTCCCTTTTTCTATAATAGACCTCAAAAAGTTTTGATTTTTTATAAAATAAAGTATTATAGCAGATCGATAATGTATAAGAGGATGATATGGGATGCTGATGAGGACATGGAATATAGATATCCCCGCTTGTTAACTCCTTCATATGTTTTGCAAGGTAGATAGAGAATAGACACGCAATTGAGTGTTTGAGGTATGTTACTTGTTGTAATACGAGTTCTGTGTTGTTTTATATGATTTCACATATATAATTATCATTCGAGGATGAATGTTTCTAGGGGGGGGGGGGCATGTAATTCC
>NW_006239136.1:0-39271 GCF_000226075.1 Solanum tuberosum | reverse complement strand
TCAATAATTATATTATAGAGTAGAGGAAATTTTTTTTGTGGGGGGGGGGGGCATGTAATTCCCCCTAAATTTGGAATAGTTGAAACATCAAGTTTATGATTGACAAACCAATTTATAATAATTTACATCAACCATCATTGAGATGAAGGGACAATAGTGGTAATTAGGTTATTATACTAAGTAATAACTACATTAAGTCACTTGAATTTGAAGATGTAAGTTGGAGGCAAAGCGGTACCTCAAATTAGGTTGTTATACTAAGGAATAACTATATAAGAAGGATGTTTTGATATGAACTTATTTATGTACTGACTTCAGAAGAGTACATCTCCCAATATGAATAGAGTTACGAAGACTGCCATATCAAATCAAAGGTCTACAAGTATAGTTTCCAACGCACAAAACCGTTAATCAATACTACATCAGGGTATAAAGTTATAACCATTTCACCACAGACTATCATGTCTAACCGGATCACGGATTAGGGTAGGGTTTGGCCTCCTTTAAAAAGTGTTTTTAACTTATAAAAAGATAATCTACATATTTTCTCAAAGTAAAAAAGTCCACAAGCCATGGAAGAGTCATCCATGACCTTTGAAGTAAGAAAAAATCCTTTCTAGTTTGATTCTTCATTCACTCGTATTAAAAGAAATGTTCTCCTTATCACAAGCTTCGATTTGTGCTATTACCTATTGGTTCATTGTGATTGAATAAATTTTCGTTTTTAATCTGGGTTTTAAATTAAATATGTATTTGAGCTACTTTGAGGTAAGTTTTTATACCCATTTCGCTTAGAATATTGACTCGTACAACCTTGGCTTCGGTTTGGTGTTTTTTCAGTAGGCTCTAGATTTAGTATGATGTTTGACCCTTAAGGCAGATTATTATACTCGACAAATAGAATCTTTTTTAAGGTAAGTTTCCTCCAATAAACTCCCTTGTGTTTTTACATTTTTTGTCATATTTTCAGTTTTTGAGCCACGAGGGGTGTTTGAGTATGTCTTGGTTCGACAAAGCCTGGTTGTTGTGTTCTTTTGAGATGTTTATATGTGTATATGATTCTAATAAGGCTATGGTTGGGTGGGATATTTGTTTGCCAGTGTGAGATTTCACGTACGAAGGATTATCTATTGATCAGCGTAACGTGCGCCTTGTTATATTTCATTTGTAACTTATCGTTCTTATGAGATGTTGATAGACTCGTGTTGTTGTTAGCAGTTGTTGCTTCTTTTGAGACTATGACCTTGTTTGTTGAGTTAAAGGTAGTCATGTCGTAATGATGACCTTAATGCCTTATTGATTTGTTATGGCTCATTTTTGTAGCCTAGTTGATTCTCGTAGTATTGCATTATTTTTAGTTTGTCAAGCTTCATAGAGATATCGTTTGGGCTTCGGTTTAAAGGTATGTTTAATCTATTATTTCTCTTCTCACAGGATGCTAATGACCTAAGCATTTTATGGCCGGTGTATTATCATTATCTAACATGTAGCCTTATCCTATAGAGATGGATACCACCTTAGGATAGAATGTCTATCTGCAACACTCTACTCTTTTCTTAATGGCCTAGAACAGCATGATATTATTATGTTTGGATTAATTATGGTTTCTTGTTGTTATTGTGATGTTTTATTCTCTGGTTGTCACCTATGAGATATTTTTTGCCTCACCATACACTGACATTGTAGGGTTAAGCATACAGGTTGATTCTTAACCGAGCGTATGGGTCGGGTAGACCGATCCTACGATTCGGGTAGACCGTGCCTACGATCCTAATAGGTTGTACATATAGGGCATCATATATATATATATACTAGACTTTCGACACGTGCGTTCCACGTGATTATCAATTCAGAAAAAATTTAAGTGAAGATTTGAATAAAAAGTTTTGTACAAAACAATATTGTAGATTCTTTTGTGAATGTTCAATGTGGATCGTGATATATAACTCTTATTCACACGAACCTATGAAGATGGTCAATGAAAAAATTTATTAGTTAAATGCAATAATGTATATATATTTATTTCAATTTGCTGAGGTTCAATCATGTAATTAGTCGTATCTCACTAATATTACCTTATATAAAAAATGTTTTGTGTATTTTTCTTGTCATCTAACCAGATATGCTTTACACGTATATTCCACTTAATCTATTTAGATGTCATATGAACATTTGGAGAACAAATACATTTTATTTTTTAGAACTATTTTTGTATATTAATTTTTATGTTATAAGTTATAACATAATAGATGACGTTCTTTTTGTTGGCTCTCATATTTGACTTCTCGACTGTTTGTGTACATAAATCAAAGATAGTTTTCTGACTGTGCATAGTTAACTTAGAAAAGTTTACTTTTTTTAGCGAAAAACTAAGAATTAAAATTAAAGAATATATTCTATCTGTGAAATCATATATATAATCATCTGTTTTTCTTACACCCAACAATGATCGATATAGTTCATATACTTATAAACAATTTTCAATTTATTCAATCAAGCATGATTTGTCCAAGGAAAAATAACAACACCGTGTTATAACATATATAGGGGAGGTATATTACTATGAAAAATTATTGGTCAAAAGTTAATATAAGAAAAGATGAAAGATAATAATAATTAATTAATAACTATGAGAATTCATAATATTATAACTAAAGAATGTAAAGGAGTGTGACTAACATTTCCAATAATTAGTAATAACTAAGAGAATCAAAACGATTCCCTCAATATAACTTCACTCCATCAAGCCTGTACGAGTAATGAAGAAATATAGATTTAGTTGGTTGTTGACCGACAGAAAGCATGGAATCAAAAAAGGCAATCAATCAAAATTGAGAAAATAATTCAAAATATCTTTGTAAACATTGGAATCTTTACCCCGTTGATCTAAATCCTGTAAAAAAAAAACAAAGACTATAATGTTATAACTAAAGAATTAATGTGCAATAGATGAATTTCTAATAAATTTTATACTTACATAAATAAATAAATAGGACTTTTAATTAATGTTACTATTTTGTTATAGTTATTAGATTTTAATTTAGTGTTGGAACAGAATAAAAAATGTTTACTCCATATTACTGAATATAAAATTTATTTTGTTAATTTTAAATGATTCATATTTATTCACATATTTTCAAATTGGTTGTGATTTTTTTTTAAAAAAAACAAGAACTCGGACAATTTTAAACTAATATATTTTGAAGTTAGAAGATCTTGTTAACTTGATAAAATTAGATATTAAATAAATAAGAAAAATTAAACTAATATAGACTTCAATTGTTGTTATTAGAACTCATATAAACTTTTCTTCGTCGAAAATAATGAAATATAATGAAATAATAAATTAGTAAAACAAAAGGGTAATGTTTTCATAGTAATAACTATTTTTAAGAAAACTTCCCGACAATCTAAATCATATAAGTAACATTGATAAATAAAGTCATTCTTTTGTCTTGAGCATCAAAAAAACAAATCCTGATAATTATCTAACTCTTGAGAAGTTTAATAATTTTGGAAAAAGATATTTAGAAACATATATTTACATCACAAGAGAAATTGTTATAAAAAATAATTGAATTTAGACTACAATAAAAGTTAAACTAATACAAACTTCCACTGGCGTTATTACAAGTCATATGAAATTTTCTTCATCGAAAATATTATAATATTGAGAAATAGTAAATCAGTAAAACAGAAGGGAAATGTTTATATAGTAATAACTATTTTGAAACAAATTTTCTCACAATCTAAATTACATAAGTAGCATTGATAAATAAATTCATTCTTTTGTCTTGGGCATCAAAAAAAACAAATCATGACAATTCTCTAACTCTTGAGAATTTAAATAATTTTGGAAAAAGATATTCAGAAGCATATATCTACATCACAAGGTAAATCGTTAGCAAAAACAAATGAATTTAGACTACGGTAAAAATTGAACTAATACAAAGTTCAACTGGCGTTATTACAAGTCATATAAACTTTTCTTCATTGAAAATACTTACGTATTAAGAAATAGTAAATCTGTAAAACAAAAGGGAATTTTTTATGTAGTAATAACTAATTTGAAGCAAACTTTCTGACAATCTAAATCACATAAGTAGCATTATTAAATAAAGTCATTATTTTGTCTTGAACATCAAAAAAATAAATCGTAACAATTTTCTAACTGTTGAGAAGTTTAATAATTTTTGAAAAAGATATTGAGAAGCATATATCTACATCACAAGAGAAACTATTAACAAAAACAAATGAATTTAGACTAAATAATGTTAACCTCATATACTGGAACATTATATACTAATGCATATACTAAGCAAAAAAATAATTATTATATCATCAGAATTATTTTCCTCAAGTACTCGAGGTTAAGGAATATACCCTGTCAGGATAGAATAATTTACTTCATCAAAATAGTGGTACCTTATATTCCGCTAAACTTTGCAGTCACTAAACGACAATAAATCACACAATTTTTTTTTTAAATGCAAGAAGAAGAAGAGTAGAAAATTAAAAAAAATGTGGTTGAAAAATGAGAGGAAACCCCTCTATTTATAGTCAACAAAGGGTAGTATGAACAATTATTTTTTATGTCTTCTCTGAAATGTCATGACATTTCCGAGAAGTCACGACCCTTTCAAAAATTCACAACTTATTGAAAAAGTCACAACTCTTTGGAAAAGTCATAACTCATCAAAAAATCATAACCCTTCGAAAAAATTTATAACTTATCAGAAAAGTTACAACTCATGGAAAATTTAACATTCAAGTTAGGAGTTCATGCTTTTAAGGTAATACAGATATATATATATATATAGATAGATATATGTATATATATACACACACACACATATATATATAGTACCACAGAGCCTCAAATTTGTGTTGATTCATGGCACACGTACATTCAGAAAGTTGTACCAACCACACTGCTTGTACCAACAAGATTTACCAACTTAAGTCCACTTCCCATGCCATGTTTAGATAAAAAGTCAAGTGGGGTCATCATTTTAGTCATGTTTTCATCACGCTCATGATTGTTTCCATTTGTTCCTTTCTCATACTCAAGTGTAGAAAATATATTTAATCCTCTCTAGTATGCCATGCTCCGTTGATTTTAGTCATATCATGAAGCAACATCGTTGCCACATCATATGGTTGTCTCATCAGCCCACTTTGAACAAGTTGGTAAGCTATCCTCTTTGTTGATTGAATTTGTGCTACCATAGAAGTACATCAGGAAGAAATTATCCAAGACACCATGTGTAGGACATTTGGAGTAGAAACTTAGAAAATCACAGCCATGTCTCATGAAGTGGTTCACCAAAAATACTTTATAAATTATTGATACTATCCTTAATGTGTATCATCTTTAAGGGAGGGAAAATCTCTCAAGGAACGCTTTAGTTAGTTCCACCCATGAAGTGACAAAATCATTTGGCACTTTAACTAACCATCTAGTAGCTTCCCCGTTAAGAAGAATGGAAATAACTTAGCCTAATAGATTCTTGTGAGTTGTTCTTGAAGTCTAATGTCCCACAAATATCCACAGAGTCCTGAAGATGTTCATAAGGTCTTCATGAGAAAGTCCCCCATACATTCCTTACATTTGGAGCAGTTGCAGCATCGTTCGGGTTAGATGGAACATAGCGATCCTAGTATTAGGAGGTAACCAGATTGGTCCCATGTTTTCAATGAAATCAAATATATGTTGTTCATATCTCCCATGTAGTTATTATTCCTATAGTTACTAGCAGTGTCACTTGATATTTCTCTAATGGCTCAACCTGCAAAATTGTCCAAATAACAAAACCAAACAAACAACAATCTACTACACTAAATAAGTTCACAAACTAAATTCCTAGCCATCACCTGCAAGCGGCACCATTTTCGCTAATGCTCTAACTACCCTAAAAACAATTAGAAGAATAAGCGGTCATTAGCAATAAAAATACCCAACAAAAGAGTCGAGGTCAAATCTCTCAAGGAGTGATATTGTGCAGAGACTTCATTAAGGAAATTAAGAATGCAAACCAATTCATTATAGCAATAAGATCAAGTGAGTGGATGATTCCACCAAATGTACGAAAAGGGTTTTGGTACTAAATGTCACAATTAAATTAAAATCATGTATTCAAACAAGTTAAAGATGATCTAGGGCTATGAGGATTGGTATCGATGTCAAATATGAGTACATGTATGTTCTAAATAATGTTAAACTACCATGGATAAGCTGGGTACTCCTAAATGACACTAATCTTCTTTTGATCTCAAAGCATCACATAGTAGAATCTCGTTTCAATTTCATCTATGTGAATCACAAATCAACTCAATACCTTACTAATATTTCTCTTTTGAGTAGATTTGGCAACTAGAATCAAACTACAATTTCTCTTTCGAGCATCAATCGAAGATCTAGACTAAAATTAAGTTTTCAACCTTAACCCATAAATTAACCCCATGCTTAATAACTCAGATCCATGAAAAATACAATAAAACAAAGCAAGACACAAGTACAACTAAATTAAATCAACATCCCCATAATTACACCCCTATAATTAGGGTTTTAGCCAAGAATCATAAAAGAAATAGAAAGTATACCCTTTATGAATTCAGTCGTTGAGAAATTCAAATTAAGCATTTATTTTCAACACCCGCTTAGATTTGAACCTTCAATTGAAAATTACAAGGTTGTTCAAGGAAACCCCAAAAACTAAGAGTATTTCTCAAGCCTTATACAAAGAAAAATCTACTAAATCTGACACATTTTCTCTCTGCTTTGAACTACTTATAGTTTCTCCATAAAAAGCCCAAATTTCTAATTTTTACCTATTCAACGACGTTAGTTAGGCTCAATTTTTTCTTATTTGGCGAATCGTCGGTTGCGTTTTTGCTTTCCCTTCTTTTGTTTCAAGCTTCAGGTGTTTTAACCTCAGTCCGTGAACTTGGTTGAGTCAGCCTTTCACATTGAGTGGATCCCCAATAACCACCTTGTTCGTTGTTTCAACTTTCATTTTTACCCAAAATTATTTCACCTTTGGGGATGGAGTTTTAGCTCGCTCATTCAGCTTCAACAAATCACCATTTCAGGTTTAGTCTGACAACTTGCTTTGAATATTTTCAATTGTGAACACTGTCAACTTGGTTGAGGTCATGCCATTTGGGAGATCCACCCTTTTGGTTAGGTAACTACAGATTGATAGTTTGTACTCCTTTCAATGTTTTTGGCCTCTTTTTCATGTATTCATTATTACCTTGTTTTTTAGCCTCATAGCTTCAAAAGACCAAAATATCATCAAAATAAGAAATAATTAGGCATTGAGGACACTAATTATTGAAATAAAATGGCTTTAAATGATTTTAAATTTTGCACTCATCATGATACAATCAGCACTGTTACAAGCCTCAAATGACCTTTGAGATCTTGCTAAATCGGGTTCTGTATGGTTAAATATAGGCAAACCTGTGGGATAAAACTTGCATGTATTTCTCTTTTAGAGAGTGAGAGTTGTAGTGATACCTAGCTTCTTTATTCATTTGCATTGTGAGAGCATGGATTCATCTTTTTTGTGCGGGCGCTTGAATGCTTTTGTTGAAGCATTAGTGAACTTGAGCTTTTATTGATACATGCATGTCATCATTTGAAGCCTCTTGAGCGTGATTGAGATATTATGAATAGTTGTTAGTAGTCTTGTGATTGTTCTTTCATGTTAACTCACATTGAGAATTGTTGTAGACACCTATTTTGAACTGATTATCTTCTTGATTTACTTGAGGACAAACAAAAGTTTAAGTTGGGGGTGTTGATGAGTTTGACATTTCTTCTCATTTAAGACCTTTTTAGTTCAACAAATAGTGTCCTCAATGCCTATATATGTCACGACCCAAAATACATCATAGAAGTGACATGGTGTATAAGACCCCGAGAGTCCCTACACAAGCCACTTGGCATGCATATACACAACATAATAGATAAAAGTAGGTAATCTCATATAATGAAAGAGTTTGATATAAAGCGAAAATCTAACCATAGTCATGACAAACAATCTATTACATCATAAAAGTTGTTGGGACATAACATGTACACCACATACAACATCCTAAAGTAAAAATATAAGAAAGCAATAAAATTGACATGGTCCTCAGAATATGAGGACTCACCAAATCGTTAACATCGAACAATCACCAACTAACCATGAGCAGAGCGAGAGGAAGTGTCACGCCTAACATTAGTTAAACAATGTAGGCTCGTGTATGCATTAGTACATGGAATGTACTATGTATGAGGGATATGCATAAAAATTAAACATGATCATAAGGGGACATAATAAAAATTATGATATGCATGACAAGGAAAATCACGTGTCTTGCTCCCACACTGGAAAAAAGAATGTCCTTGCTCGCCAAGGAAAAAACCTTAAACTTCTAGCTTGGGTGGATCCACTAGCTATGTCACATAATATAACCTATGGGGACACATATTTAGGGACAATGATATTGCTACTAGAGACTCGACTTCTACTAACGGGAGAGCCTCAATCTCAATATCCTCTCGGTGCAAAGTAAAATCCCAATGGAATATTCATAAACATAAACAAATCATCATCCATGTAAAATCACAATTAAGTTACTAATCCAAGCTAAAACATTATAGAGTAGCTCCTTAAACCATATGTGAGAACACCTTTCACCATGCGTTATTTCGTGATGTGAGAAAACCTTTCATAATTACATTGATGCTTATCTTAAAGAAACTTAAATCCTTAATTGTTTTTTTTCATACATAATGCACACTTTATGAAAACACCATTCATAGATTTGTGGTTTTTTCATAAATTCATGTATTTTAGGGCTCATAGGCAAAATCATGATCAAAGCATGGTTTCATAGGAAATAAATTGGAAAGCATATAATTTACTCAAAACAATCATAATATGATCAAAATTAATCAATTAAATCCATACAATTAGAGTCCATGAAAAATGGAATGAAAACCTATCCAATTTGAGGAAATGGAATTGGAGAAAACTTTGGGGCTCAAAGGGTGAATGGAAGCCATTCATGAATTACCACATACCTTAATCTTGAAGCCCAAAACAAATGGAGGAAATGGAGACTTGAATACTAAAAGAACCCTAGAATGCATTGTAACCCTTGGAGAGAAAAATCATGGGAGATAGTTGGGGGAATGAAAGGGAATTGGTAGTTTCTTACCAAAAAAATCAGTTATAAGGCCTATTTATGGGGTAAAATTACATAGTATGGGTATTAGGTGCATGGGAAAAGACAAAAATACCCTTAAAATAATAGTCAAATGGTTCTTATTGTTGTGACCTATAGCTCATAGGAAATTCTATAGCTTGTCCTAGACACCCTTAGATGAAACTTTGGAAACCCAAAAATTCCATCATTTCCCACGATACCTTTCTACGATTCATCATTTAGTCTACGGTCCGTAGACCCCTACCATAAAACACACGTTCAACTCCAAATTTTCAGTATGTATGGATCACTTCTACGGAACCCATCTACAACTCTTCAAAAATACTACGACCCGTCAAACCCATCTATAGTACTAAGCTCTTAAACCAAATCATTGAATCCATTCTACGAGTGCCATATACGACCCATCAAAACACTTATGGTTCAATATGTTCATTGATGGGTCAAACATTTGAAACTTAATTTTCCAAAACTCAACTTTAGGTCCTATGATTTCATTCGTACAACTAGGACTTCCTATGGTTCATAGGCCTATCTTGTAGACCGCCGCTTTAGCAAAGTTTCTGCATTTTTCTTTCATTTCTCAATTTTCAAATTTCCGAGGCATTACAACATCTCCCCTTGGTAACATTCATCCTCAAATGGTACTAAAGATAACATGAATAGAGTAGGAGAGAAATTAACAACCCAACATGAATGCAAATGTAATAAAAATGTACATTAAAAGGGAGAATCACTCCAAGCTAAACTATTACATCAAAAACAAAGTTTTTCATGAACATGCATGCATATGGATAAATGAGAATAACTAAAATGCATAAATATGAAAGAATGAACCATGAGGAACTAATACCACAAGCTAGATTAGGAGCGGAGGGAAAGAGATAAGGATACTGGGACATCATAAAGGCTTTAGCTTACAAAGTAGCACCCTCAAATAATTGATTCCTCCAAAGAATCTTTAAGGAAGAAACCTCTTTGTTTCACAACTTCCAAACTTTCCAGTCTAAAATCCCAATCGAAACCTCTTCATAAAAATATTTTCTTTAACTCCCAAACCTTCCAAAGCAACAATAGATATCTGATCTCTAAACACTTCTTCAACAAAGAGACATGGAATAATTGATGTACCGATGCTAAGTAATTAGGCAACTCAAGTTCATAAGCAGCAGTTGCAATACACCACAAAATTTGCTATGGACCCACATAGAGGGAACTAAGCTTCCCTTACTTTCCAAATCTCATTACACCCTTCATGGGTGAAATTTTCAAGTAGACCCAACCATCAACATTAAACTAACAGTCTCTTCTTCTAACACCGGCATAAGACATTTTTCTACTTTGAGCCATTTTTAACCTTTCGCGAATAAAATGAACCTTCTCGAAAGCCTAATGCACCAACTTGGGCCTATCGAGTAAACCTCAACAATTTAAACCCAACCAATAGGAAACCTACACCTCCTACCATAAAGAGCGACAAAGGGTTTCATCCCAATGCTAGAATGATAGCTATTGTTGTAAGTAAATTCAATCAAAGGACAATAATCATCCCAATTACACTTAAAATCATTTACACAAACTCTTAACACATCTTACAAAGTTTGAATGGTATGTTCAACTTTTCAATCGGTCTGAGGATAAAAAGTTGTGCTAAGTTTCACTTGAGTAACAAGACCTTTCTGAAATGACTTCAAAAAGTATGATGTAAATTGCTTACCTCGTGTCATGACCCAGGGTACACCGTAGATGTAACATGGAAGACAAGACTCCGAGAGGCCCTATATAAGCTGCTTAGCTTTCGTAACATAAGATAATAGAAAATGGTACAAAAATTTAAACATTTTCCATACAATCAAAGTCTTACTATAAACGAAGCGGAACTCTTTAACAATTTGTCTCAAACCATCTAAATATGAATAGTCTTTGGGACACAGCCCATACAAAAGTTCTAACATAAAAATGAAGGACATAAAGGAAAGGTGCTCACATCCTCGATGCTATGAAAACTCACCAATTCTTTGATACTTGCTCTACTATGAACCTAGCCACGGGAATGGAACTCATTATCGTTGGACGCTACATTTGATAAGAATATAGGCAAGAGTATGTGTTAGTACAAAATGTAATAAATATGATAGCTAACATAAAATCATCAAGAGCATAACATAAGCATTAGTCAACATAAGACATAAGCTATAAGCATAACTGATGAGTCCATAAATTGAACTCATTTAGGGCAATATTTTGATTGAATTAGTGTCCTCAAATGCATATTTTGTCCCAATATCTGATGAAAAAATCCTTAAGTTTCAAGTATTCAGAGTTTGAGGCAAAGCATGGACACTACTTGGCAAGAAGGAACAAGGTTGCTGAAAAGAACGAAGAAGTGAAGGCCTGAAGATCGTCGAGACCAGTTGGGGAGTCGCCGATGGGCCTGGAGATTTCCCTTTGTTCAAGTGTACTGAGCCTTGAAGGGAAAGATCAAGTTGGCTATGAAATGAAGCAGTCGGCGTGTCACCAAGTAGTTCGGCGAAGCAGTACTATATCGCTTAACGACTCAAAGCGCAGAAGCTGAAGGCTAAAGGAAAGAGGCAATGAAATCGACCAAAAGGTGGATCGTCGAGTGTATCGGCGATACCGACTAAATGCGCCGAGTGATCCTCCGCAGCACATATTTTCAAACACTATAAATACTTGTTTAAATTGCTAGCTTAGTATCAAGTCATAGACAATTATTATTGAGATTTAGAATATTTTCATCTTCAGGTTTTAGAGGGTTTTGGAGACTTTGTTCTAAAACCTTGAAAATTCTAAGGGTTTCAATTCCAAGAAATTGGACGTAGGTCTCGAAGATTCTTCACTCTTGACAAGTTTTAAGACTTAATTCTTCATATCCAATTGATGGAAACTGATATTGGTATTGATTTTTTACCTCTTTTACATATCTAGCTAAAACCCCAATTCTTGGGGTGTGATTTTATGATTATGGGTTAAGTTATCTGTTGGGTCTTGCTTGTTGATGGTTTATTCGTTGTTTAAATGTGATTTTTTTTAGTAGTTGTGTATGAACTTATTGGGATTGTAGTTGCAAATACGATTTCATCTTAGTTTTTTCGCTTGCTTGAGAGAGAGGTCGTAAATTTAAGACTACTAAATTGATAGCCGGTGCTATTGGGTCGACATGGGCTCAGCTCAAGACAGTGAATCCTAGTCTTTTTCCCACACATTCAGCTCGAGAGAGTGAATGATCTAAGGAGGAGGCTGTGCGTAATGCGGCAACTCGGTGTTCGAGAGAAACCTAGTTGATTCGGGGTAAGTTGCTCGAGAGAGAATTTACCCCCACTATAGTCTAGCCTAGTCACAAATGTTCAACAATTTACCATTATAAACAATGTACCCGATAGTTTATTTTATCCTAATTTGAGTTGTGCATGCCATGATTTTGTTTTCAGGGGTTGTGGGGTTGTATTTGGGAAGTTGGCTTGAAAATATGCACGTTGGGTCGGTTGGTGAGCTAGGTCGAGCTCACCAAACCACTCAACATTTCTCCTAATGTCCCCATCTCGTCTTTAATTTCATGCTAAATGTGTTGTTGGATTCTGTAACTTTGGTGAGAGCCTGAGGTCGCCGAACGCACTCGGTGTCTCGCTAAAATACTGCACTCGGCGCATCGCCTAAGTGGGTGCACAGTTTTCCACCTAGTTCGGTGGACTTTTTCTGCAGCTGAACATCTATGCTTTTGTTGGGATAATTCCTAACTCTTTCTCGAAGCTTTGCAGATATGGCTAGACCAAAAGTAGCTAGAAGAAATAGGCCACCCCGACAGATAAGAGCGAAAAATTTTAGGAAAAATACAAGTGAAGCGAATCCTCCCAAGATGGGAAATGAGGGCAAAAAGCCAAGTTCCAGCAAGAGATCTATCCCCCGAGATCCCACTGTCCCTTCATGGACTCGTGGATTCTACGCAGCTATACATTCCTCTTTGGCGGCTCATGACTTGGACAATTTTAGCAAGTTAGTTGTTGTTGAACCTTCTAAGTAGCTCCGGGGACTATTATCCAAGTCCAGGCTGACACATCGGGCACTGATGCCCAGACAGATGGAGCGACTGTGTAGAAAGGATTTTTCTCTAGCTCCTTCTCTCTCTTTCTCTATTTTAACCTTTGGAGTATTGTTATTTGTATTTAAGGACAAATATTTTTATTTGTGGTTGGATTAGGCCCACCTTATGTGTGACTATTATTGTTTTATGATTTGTTGATACATTTAGGTCGTTATGAGTTCAATGTTATACTGCTTTTTGTGGATGTTTGGGCTTGTGGCCCCTTTTGTTTTTGTAAATGATTTGACCCGTTCGAAAAAAATTCTGCCACCTCTTGTATGTACTTGAATGTGGCTGTTCTTTAGCAAATTTGAGTCTCAGTTTTGATCAATATCGATGACTCAAATAGTACTCATAATCAAACGAACATGACTGTGCGGCTACGATGAGGACAAATGAAGTTGCATAGACAATATGTGAACTTTTTGCATCTCGTTGTGACTAGCCAAGTATCAAATTGATTCTCTTGCAATGAACGTTGCACACTAGTGAAAGTGTAGAGTCTTGTTTGACTTTAGTGTTGATGCCTTGTGTGATGAGCTTACTGTGAATCATGCATGATAACATCTAGAATTTTTCTCGTTGGTCCGGTCAACTAAGTAAGGCTCTCTCTTGATATGACCTTAGGCAACTTCAAAGAGTGTGAGCCAATTCGACACATACCTATTTTGTGACCTACCTTGTGAGTGTCTGAACCTCTTTTTAACACCCCTTAAGCCTTATCTTTCTTTGGAAAAAACTTGATGACAACATGACCTTTCTTGACCCACTACCTATAATCCTCTTGATTTGTGGTTGATTGAATAGCCAACTAATGCCAAAAGCCTAAGTTGGGGGTGTGGTGAAAGAATAAGGGCAAGTCAAGAAATGCAAGGAAAGTCTCCTTTAACCTATGGTGTTGAAAAAAATGGAACCCCTCCATACAAAAGAAAAAAGAGAAGAGAAAAAGAGAACAAAACAATGAAAAAGAAAAGTTGTGGAATAAAGTACAAAAGAAATGGGGTTCCCGAACAATCCATGGAAAGTGAATAATAGGATGACTTATGAGCACTAATGAAAATGATGAAGGAAGAGGAAAGAAGTGTTGTGAAAACCACATTTCATGAGGATGAAAGTCACTGAGACTAAATGACCATACCTTTGCACTCAGCCCCATTACAAGCCTTGAAAAGACCTTCTTGATAGTGAGTGAGCTGAAACAAATGTTGATTGGAAATACGGGCAAACTATGGGTGAAAACATACATTGTGTTCTTCTTTGAGAGTGTGAGTGTTGCATTCGATTCTGGAACTTTAAATGATTAAACCTTTGTGTGTGAATATGGAATCATCCTTTTTGTGAGGGGATTCAAAACAGTTTTGTTGAGCTTAAACTTGCATTTGAAGCAACTATTGCGAGCTTGAGAATCTTTTGTAATGGTGTGTCACAACTTGAATCTTTGGGTATACAGTTGATCCTTGCATGAGTAGATTGAGTTGTGATGTGTACATTTCTTGATCGAGTCACGTGTAGCACTATTTGAGATATCCTTTTTGAACGGTTGAACTTGAGTTTTACTTGAGGACAAGCAAAAGTTTAAGTTGGGGGTGTTGATGAGTCCACCAATTGGACTCATTTAGGCTATATTTTGATAGAATTAGTGTCCCCATATGCATATTTTGTCTCAATATCTGATAAAAATCCTTAAATTTCAGGTATTTGGAGTTTGAGGCAAAGCATGGACACTACTTGGCAAGAAGGAACAAGGCTGGGGAAAAGAATGAAGAAATGAAGCCTGAAGATCACCGAGACTAGTTGGCGGGTCGCTGATCGGCCTGGAGATCGCCTTTTGTTCTAGTGTGATGAGCCCTGCAGGGAAAGATCAAGTTGGCGATGAAATAGAGAAGTCGACGTGTCGCCGAGTAGTTCCGCGAAGCAGTACTATATCGCCCAACGACTCAAAGCGCGAAGAAGCTAAAGGTTAAAGCAAGAAGGCGATGAAATCGACCAAAAGGCAGATCACCGAGTGTATTGACGATCCAGACTAATTGCGCCAAGTGATCCTCCGCAGCACAAATTTCAAACACTATAAATACATGTTTAAATTGCTAGCTTAGTATCAAGTCACAGCCAATTATTATTGAGACTTAGAATATTTTTATTTTCAAGTTTTAGAGGGTTTTAGAGACTTTGTTCTAAAACCTTTAAGATTCAAAGGGTTTCAACTCTAAGAAATTGGGCGTGGGAAGATTCTTCACTCTTGATGCGTTTTAAGACTTAATTCTTCATACCAAGTTGATGGAAACTAATATTGGTATTGATTTTTGCCTCTTTTAGATGTCTAGCTAAACCCCAATTTTTGGGGTGTGATTTTGTGAATATTGGTTAAATTATATGTTGGGTGTTGCTTGTTGGTGGTTTATTTGTTGTTTAGATGTGATTTTGTTTGGTAGTTGTGAATGAACGTAATGGGATTATAGTTGCAAATATGATTTCATCTTACTGTTTTTGGCTTGCTCGAGAGAGAGGTCGTAAAACTAAGACTACTAAATTGATAGCCGGTGGTATTGGGTTGACATGGGTTCAGCTCGAGAGAGTGAATTCTAGTTCTTTTCCCACACATTCGGCTCGAGAGAGTGAATGGGATAAGGCGGAGGTTGTGCTTAATATGGCAACTCGGTGTTCGAGAGAAACCGAGTTGATTCGGGGTAAGTTGCTCGACAGAGAATTTACCCCCACTATTGTCTAGCCTAGTAACAAATGTTCAACAATTTACCATCAAAAGCATGTACCCGATAGTTTAGTTTATCCCGTATTCCTATCACATCCCAAGAATCCTTCTCCATATCTCGATTCCTTATATTTTTGTTTGTTTTTGCTCATTAGCTTAACAGAAACCCCCATTGATGATTGACGCTTCCGTCAACACTTTAGATTTAGTATGTTTATATTCGATAATGTCTATAGCTATGACTAATTAGAACTAAATTTTATTTTTCTATTAATTCTCAAAATCACTCCCTGTGGGAACGATCCCAACCCTTGGTTAGGTTATATCACTACACGCGATCGTATGGCACTTGAACCGAAATAGTGTTAGTTGATTACGTCGAACATCATTAAGAGATAACAACATAGGCATAGGCATAATCAATGCATCTAAATCATCATAATATAAAAGGGACACTTCATAAATAACCTCAAAGCATACTTGTGCAATGCATGGATAAGACCCCATAAATCTCACCCACGCTAAGTAACCACTTTAGGCCATTATTCATGTCCACCATCTTTTGATATCATCCTTAGCTTATTTCTCATAGAAAATGGAACATTCACCTTTAGTCAATCATATCAACGAAGGTAACTATAGCAACAATCCAAGCTACACATACATCATATACGCAAATCTCATATTAAAACAGGCATACAATACTTTCTTGAACTAACCTTGATTCATCATAATCATGCTACTTTGATTAGGAACTTGTCCCTCTTTAGCTATCTCTACTATACATCAAAAGTACTTATTTACTTAGTATAATAAAACATTACTCATGAATGATTACGATTGACCGATACAAGGTTGTCAAGGAAAAGCACCTCATCATGCTAGACCAAGCTATCTTGGAAGGCACATTCTCATGAAAGTCCAAGCTATTCAAGGAAGAGTACTATTGCTCAATCCAAGCTACCAATGAAATGCTTTGGCCAACCAAGTCATGCTATCATGCAAGAATTCTATTAAGCTATATCAAGTTAACCTTAAGAAAGGTACAATTTCCCAATCCAAGGATATCCATGAGATCTACTACTCACGCTAGCATGCATGGTCTTGTCTTACCAAGCTATTCATAAAGGGATACCATATCAGAATTTCAACCAATCATATTTAACATACTTTGATTCATCTTAGGTGAGAAAAGCTTTCAACCTAGAATCATTCAATGTGAGAAATCCTTTCACATTCATACATTCATACATACATAAGGTAGATTATGTGGGTAAAGTTCTTCCACAACAATTCTATCTAATAGTCTACCATTATCATATGGGCTTTACTTTCAAAGCCTTAACATTCATTATTCAACATATTAGCTTTACTCTCTAGCCCTAGTAATTCAACATTCATAACTACAAGTCTTACTCTCAAGCAATGCTTCTCATGATCATTACATGTGCCTACATTTTCAAGACATTCTAATCACATGCTTCATTCTTAAGAAATTCTAATCATATACCATCATATATGCTCAATCTCAAGCATTACTAATCATGATTTAACATGTATACTTTAACCTAATTCAATTCATGTCTATATTCTTTCCTCTCACGCAATTCACTGTACATATCATCAATCCTAGAAGATTATCTTTAAATCCTCAATTTCCCTTTCCAAGGACAAAACCCAAATTACTTCAATTTCATCAAAACATGTAATTTCATCATAATAACATGATTCACTTCTAATTCAATCATAAACAATCAATTCAATTGGATCCATATTCATCATAACCCACAATAATGGAAGGAACCCTAACTTGAATTGGGGATTTCAACTTCACAATTGGGAAAAACTAGGGTCTTCAATGGATGGAAGAAGTCCATGGATGAAAATCTATCATACACTTCTTCTTCTTCTTCTTCTTCTTCTTCTTCTTCTTCCTCCTCCTCCTCTTTTTCCTCTTCCTCTTCCTCTTCATCTTCCTCTTCCTCTTCCTCTTCCTCTTCGTCCTCTTCTTCCTCTTATTCCTCTTCCTCCTCCTCCTCCTCCTCCTCCTCGTCCTCATCGTCCTCTTCCTCTTCCTCTTCCTCTTCCTCCTCCTCCTCCTCTTCCTTCTCATCCTCCTCCCTCCTCCTCCTCCTCCTCCTCCTCCTCCTTCTTCTTTCTAGATAGAGAATTTTTGGGAGAGAATGGGGTTTCTTTTTGGGATTTGAGTGAATGACTTAGAATGACTTAATTTAGGGGTCTAAAGTGTTAATATAGGTGATCTAGATTAGGGTAAAACGACACAACTTTATCCTATTTAAAACCAGAAAACCCCAAAGTGCCCCTACACTTAACCGCCCAACTGCCCCATTTTGTCCCAACCACGAGACCACGCTGACAGGCCATAAGTGGACCCACAGTCCATGCTGGTCAATCATGGTTTGGTGACTGAGAGTTGGAAACATAGACTTAGATCCATGGACCCCTACCATAAGGCGTGGTAACTGCTAGTGGTCACTGCCTTAGGCAAAATCTCTAGGTGTCCACCCACGCTGCCCACCTATGGGGCGTGGGTGGCCTCGTGGGTGACACATGGAAACTCTAACACATGCTAAACTTCCATGTTAAGGCTACGAGGTGTTACCGCTCGATTGGAGATAAGGGCAGTCTATGTAAGCTTACCATTTCCTGAATGTAAATCTTGGCGTAGTCCTCCGCTGAAAATGAAGTCATAACAGTAAGAAAGTGAGCCGATTTTGTCATTCAGTCCATAATAACACAAATCAAATCAAACGGTCGACGAGTGCGAGTTAAACTCGTAATGAAGTCCATATTCAACTCTTCTACCTTCAACGTAGGAGTACTAATATCTTGAACCAAACCATATAATTTCTAAGGCTCAACTTCGACTTGTTCAGAATTCAGACATTTTACCACACATTTCGCAATATCCTTATGCATCCCATTACAACCGTTAGACTTCCCGCATATCGCGGTACATTGATAACGATCAACTACACCTTTTATAATTCATAGTGTAGGTGTTCGCTAACAAGTATAAACCCAATGATGAGTTAGGATCAGTCTCACAAGGAGTGATATGGTAAAGAATTCAAGTACGAAGTGCAGAAGTGCTCTAATCTCTTGTAGAGATAAAGGGATACGCGACATAATGTAAATCAATGAATTTTATTTAACAATATCAACAGAGTTTAGTAACCAATTATTAACAGAAACAAGTGGTACGGAGTTTGAACAAGTGTAAAGAGGGCCTTAGGGGTGTGTGATTAATTGAATACTAATTTCTCTTAATGGGTAATTATCAATTTCTTTAAGTTGTTGAATCTAAATGGGTAGGATGGGTTTAGAATATAATAGCTATTTCTCAGTCAGCTATCATGTTTCTAGTGAATTTTCTCGAACCTCAACAAGCTTCGCAATACAAAACAACCAAATTCCTTAACTTAATCCACTTTTTCAAGCTGGGTTGTAAAGACATAAGTAAATACAATTATCAATCATTTACTCTACTGTATGCATTTTTTGCAAGTAAACAATGAGCGCTAGACTAGATATAAATTTGCAACTTCAGTTCATAGACCAAGACATGATGAATAAACAATTGAACGCATTTCAAAAAAACATCAAATATAGAAATCAACTATACCGATAAGCTAATCTATATATTCAGTGACACGATTACACCCCTAAGGAAATGGGGTTTAGCCAATCATAGGAAAAAGCAAGAAATCGTTACCAAAAAGATTATTCATAAGAATTGTCAACAATTTTCCAAGCTTAAATGTTCAAAGCAATACATTAACCTTAAATATTCAATAATCTAAGATTAAAAACTCCCCAAGAGTATTTAATAATTTCAAAGTATGTGAAAAAGCTCTAAGAATTGTGTAACCTTTTTCACTACCCTTTTCAAAAATCAGTTTATATGTTTCCAAAATTTTCTGAATATGACAATACACGGGCTCACTCGATGAGGTTAGTTGGGATCGCCGATCGACTCAGCGATCCGCCGACAGGGATAACCTCTCACTTTTTGACTCAAATTCTGCATCCAATTATTCTAGGAGATTTGACGAGGTGGGTCGCTTTTGCCGTTCCATTTGGTGCATTACCGAAGTGTCTTTTCTCTCGCCCATTTGGCTTGATTCATGGGCTACTTCCTTGGAACTTTTGGTGAAATGGAGGCTCACTCGGTGCCTCACCGAGTGGGTTTTATGAGCTCCAACTTTTGTTTTCTTCATCTTTTACAAAATTTTCGCTTCTTTTTTGCATCATAATGTCCTTTCTTTGTTATTAAACCTTCATGGCTGCATATAAAAAAATTAACATAAGTTGTGAGCACAAAATAAGCATTGAGGACACTTATTCATTTAATAATAAGCCTCAAGTAAGTCAAAATTTATGAATCATCCACACCCCCAACTTAAAATTTTGCTTGTCCTCAAGTAAAACACAAAATCAATCTGGCAAACAGGGATGTCTACAAGTAGTGCTTCTTGGGACTCAATATGAATGCACACAAGGTTCAATACACACATGCAATGTTCAATTTTGCACTTAAAGTTTCAAATTGTACCAAGCCATAATCAAATAGAGTTCAAGCTCACAATGCTCGCTTCAAATGCAGATTCATACCCAACAAAAGTATTTCAATGCCCTCATATCAAGAATAATTCCATGCTCTCACAAAGCCAATCAAGGATTACAAAAAGGGAATCAAAATCAACTATCACACTCCAAATGAGGAAAACATGCATGATTTTACTCATAGGCTTTCTCGTATTTTCCAACCAACACATCACTTGGCTTATGAATGATCAAAAAGGTCATTCAAGGCCTTGTAATTGAAACGAGGGTAAGGGTATGATCATTTCGGTCTAGTGACTCTACATTCATGAAGCATGGCTCAAGTTTCACTTCCTTTTATTTTCCTTCCGTCTTTTCAAATTCACTAATAATCCTTGGCTTATTCATAGCACACAAAATCTTTGATCTCATCTGACACCCCTTTTATTTCCACAACAAAGAACAACTGATACAAATTAATCATTTCCTTTCTTTTCTCTTTTCTCTTTTTTCTCTTCAAATGTTTTAATATGAAAGGTTCCATCTTTTTCTTCACCACATATCAAAAGGATGAATTCCAAGAACTTCTTGCTGCATTTCTTTCCTTATTCTTACCACACCCCACCTTAGACCCCTTAGTTTTCCCCCAACTGTCAAGAAAAAAACCCAATTATAGCTAGGGTTGATCTTACATTGTGGGTAGGGCTTAGATATGATTTCAATCTAGTGGAAAATACCTAATTATGATTGTATTGACATTCAATTGTGATATTATGATGAATTCAGGTGATTTCTATGGTAAACCCTAGTCTATTTGATGAATATGATATTTTGTGGGTCTATGCCAATAGAGGTTAAATTGAAGGTTCATGAGTGATCTTCCTAAATCAATATCATGTGTAGTAATTGTTCAAATGTAGGAACTTATAATCATGAATTGAAGTAGACTCTATTGCATATGATGAATCTTGGCATGTAAAGTTAGAATTGAACCTTTATGATCAATTATGCCTAGAATCACCTAGTAATGATAATTATGATTAGAATACCTTGAAATCTAGGTATGAATGAAAGTTGCAAGAAGTAAATCTTGAATGTAAGGCTTGTAGTAATGAATGTTGATTACTAGAGTTTGAAGGTAAATCCAATATGGTGAATTATGAATGTTAAGGCTTTGAGAGTAAAGTCTATATGTGAGATTAGAAGATTAAAGTATAGAATTGTGGTAGAAGGCCTATACCTACCTAATCTACATTATGAGTTGCTTAAGTGCACAAAGTGATAGAATCACTTGAGTTATGCTAGTATCCATGTCTAATCTAGAATTCTAGACATGACATTATGCATGAACATGAGATGACATGAAAGGTTCTCTCACATAGAATGATTCTAGGTTGAAAGATTTTCTCACCTAAAATGAATCTAAGTCCTAGGACTCTAAGATGTGATGAGGCTTGTGGTGATTCCCCTAAATGACCTTTACATGATAGGAAAGTGTGGTGACTTCCCTTATTCCTAGATAGTTAGTTATGAGGAGTGTGAGGTGATTACACTTTATATATATGTGACTCCCAAGGCAAGAGGTCAATACCCATTAGCCTTTGTGTTGGTCATGGAGGTGATTACCTATGATCCTTATGTGATGATGTGGAGGTGAATACCTACATTACAAATTAAAATTGATACGGAGGTGAATACCTATTTCACCTTAAAATGAATATGGAAGCAAATAACTATATTCCTCTAATAATGAACATGGAGGCGAATACCTATGATTCATTGATATGTATGACTAGAGGTGAGTACCCTTATCTTTATGATTCCATGATATGTGTGGCTTGAGGTGACTTACCTTGTCATTCATGATGAACTAAAGATTTATGCCTTGAGGTGACTCCCCCTTTGCATTTATGAACATGAGCATGATTAGTTTGGATAGTAGTTCTAGATAACGCTCCAATAAATGCATGACTAAGAGGTGATTACCCTTGACTTTATGATGTTAAGAGATGATGATCATGAATGATGAACCTAAGTGTCTAGCTTAGCATGGGTAGGATTATGGGGTCTTGTTCATGCATGGCACAAGCTTGCCTTAAGGTGACTCATGAGATGTTTGCTCTTATATGATGTATATGCTTATATAGGATTGTGCTATAGTTTCCTTCCTTGACATGATATGATTGACTAAGGTGATAGTTCCCTTGTCTTTATGAAGTAAGCTAATAATGAGACCAAGTAGAGTAAATATGACTATGATGACTTCAAGGTTATGCTTAGTGTGAAGGGTAGTATGTGATGCCTTTCATACATTGCACAAGTATGCTTTGAGGTTACTTAGGAGTATGCTTCCCTTATGGTACAGAGGATTATGAGTTGACCATGAATATAGACCATGATTAAGATGACCAAAAAGGGATACTTTGGCTTGAGTGGTATTATGGGATGCTATTCATGCTTTGCACTTGAATGTCTTGGAGGTTACTTGAGGATGGTTCTATTATGGTATTGATGACTAAGAGTCAATTATGCTTAGTATGATTATGGCTTGTCTCCTATCCTCATTAACAACGTCTTATGTTGACTTATGATTATATGAGGAGTATGCTATGACTATGATGATTATGCTATTACTATGTTATTATATCTTATGCTTATGTCTTGTGTTGACTAACCATTTGAGATGCTTTTATGGTGTTGTGCTAGCTATCATATTTAGTATATTTTGTACTAACACATATTGCCTACATTCTAATCAAATGTAGGGTTTGGAGACTTGAGGGCTATCTTGAAGCTAGGTTTCTAAGGAGCTAAGGAGTTGAAGATCTTGGTGAGTCCTCATAGCTTCGAGGGCAAACCAACCATTTCCTTTATGTCTTTTATTTCATGCTTTGAGACTATTCTATGGGTTGTGTCCCAAGAGTTCAATCTAAAGTGTATTAGATGGTTTGAGACAAGGTATAGAATGACTTCCGCTTGATTTTATGAAAAATGACTTCGATGGTAAAAAATTTAAATTTTCCCATATTTTCTATTATCTTATGTTCATGATATGCTAAGTGCTTATATGCGACCCCTTCGGGATCAAGTGCACCATGTTACGTCTACGGGGTACCCCTGGATTGTGACAATGGGATAATGTTTTTCCACATGAAAAGTTTAATAAATAAATTGGCTGACCCTGGCCCTTAGATGCAACTTTCAGAAAGAAAATCAAAGCTACTTTGTAAATCTTTTTAGTAATGAAAACTTCTTTCTGACTTAGTTTGAAAGATGATTAATTTTGGAAGCCCAAACAAACACCATCTCAGTTGGAAAAAAAGTGGAAACAAAAAATCAATTTGCTGCTCTAAATAATGAAGTAGACCAAATAAACGCACATATAAAAGGGATCACAACTACACAAACAACCGACAAAGTTCAATCATCAACAATCACAAAGTCGAACACTAGCACAGGGCAAAAACAGGGAGGGGACAAGTCCAAAGACAGAGTTCATGAAACATCTAAACCATGGGTTGAAAGCATATTTAAAAAACAATCAAGAGTGGTCGGACAACATGAGATACTGATATTGTAGTTTGGAAGGGAGCAGAGAATTACAATAGTGTGGACTTACCAAAAGAGGACAAACTTTTCAAGAACAACGAGGAGATTAAAGATAAAAGGGGCAATGATGAAAATAACTCACAGGAAACCAAGACCCTAAGTGATAATACTAACACAGAGGTAGAAGCTCTAACTATTCATGAGGAGGAGCCAAGCCTATCAGGAAACAACTCGGAAAATATAGCTATAACAGTGTACACGGATGAGGAAATTTTAGCAGCCAATAAACACTTAGAAGAATTAGCACCAGGTGAAGAAGCGGAGAGGGAACAATGAAGTCATAGCTGACTATATTACAAGCATTGCACTTGAACAAGACAACCCAGTCCATTACCACAGTTTTCAAGATCTCACCACCAAAGGATGAAAGATATTGAATGTCGATAAATCACAAATTCCAATCCTCAGAATCAGAACTAGAAATATTACGCAGTCAAAAACATGATATTTGTTGATCAAAATAGAACAGTCATACACAAGACACAAAGTAACAAAAAGGGGCTAGATCAAGAGGCAATACGACAAGAACAAAGTCGGTCATTATACATCAAAAATAAATGATGAACTACCTTTTCATAAATAATGAATAGGCTTTCAACTATGAGAACTTTAATAAGAAGAAAAAAGTGCACATATTTTGTAAATTTAGCAACTAAGGTCAGTATATATTTTTACAAAAAATCAACGACACCTAAAATCAACCCACATCTTAAGCACACCTTTTAAAACCTTCTTAGTCAATTGATGTTTTAAGTTTAGTTCAATACTCCTATACTATGCAAACAACAGTAACACTAATCTCGATAAAATCAACTTCGATAAAAATTAAAAGATGATCGCAGTTGCACCAGCAATAATACAAGAAGATTGTAAGTGTAATAGCACAAGAAAAATAAGTAGAAGAAGATTACCATATCGATAGTAGATGAAGATGAAGCAAATAAGAAACTGCAAAAGCTGTACTAGAAGAAAATGAAGAAGAAAGAGGAGAATTCTGACCTTGATTGTTTCTACTGGTAGATGAACGATGGATTGGCCGAATATTAGTTTCTCGTTTTGACGAAACATCAAGTAATGTTGCTAGAACATTAACATCAATTGGTAGGCCTGAACGTTGAGGTTTTGTTATGACATCTTCTACAATTTCTTGTCTCATCATGGTCTTTTTTTCGTCAAATTGTTCCTTCTGTTCCTCAATTTTTTCCTCTATTCTCAGCATTCTTTCTTCCATCTTTTTAACGAGGTCATTTGTTGCATTTGATGACACTTCGAAATGTCCCACTTTCCCTTTCAAAGTAGTTTTTGTAACCCCTATTCCATATAATCTCAAATGTCTCGGATGTTCTGATCCCATGAAAGAAGCAAATGCATCAATTGTCTCAATACCATCTTCATTTTGTTGCATTTCAATATTCTCCATCTCAGCCTATAATGTAGTTTTCTTATAAAAAAAAACAAGAAAATTTGTTCTTCACATTGTTGATTTACTTCAAGAGCAATAGAAATTGAAGTTGTTATTCTACTGGTTGCACTACATTGTTAGTTGAGTTAGCATGTATATGAACTCCTGCCTTTGGATTGTGTGATTCTAGCATATCTTGTTCTTCTATTACATATGTTAGACGCTGATGCTTTTCGATCATTAGATAAGTTATTCTTCGAGCTAGCAACATCTTCTTTTGATTTGCCAAAGATGTAACTGTCACGACCCAGGGGTACCCCCTAGATGTAACGAGGCGTACAAGACCCTGGAGGTCTAATACAAGCCCCTTAGCATATTATAACATAAAGTAATAGAAAATGGTACGGAAATTTAAAATATTTTTCCATACAATCAAAGCCTTTTAAAGCCGAGCGGAAGTCTAGAACACTTGTCTCGAACCTTCTAAAACCATAAATGTCTTTGGGATGCAGCCCATACAAAACTTCTAACATAAAGGAAAGGTGATCACGTCCTCGAGGCTATGAGGACTCACCAAGTCTTCGATCCTTGCTCTACTAGGAACCTAGTCACGGGGATGGAACTCAATATCGTCGAACACTACATTTAATAAGAATGTAGGCAAAATTATGCGTTAGTACAAAATGTAATAAATATGATAGCTAGCATAACATCATAAAAGCACAACAACATAGTCATATGAATAATCACCAACATAGACATAATATAATCATTAGTCAACATAAGACATAATCCATACACATATGAGATACAACATATTCATAAGCATAGTCTATACTTCGATATTCATGGCATAAGAGTAAAACTTCATAAGTAACCTCAAAGCATACTTGTGCAATGCATAGATAAGACCCCATAATCTCACCCATGCTAAGTACCACTTTAGGCCATCATACATATTAATCATCTTTTGATCTCATCCTTAGCTTATTTCTCATAAAAAGGGAACATTCACCTTTAGTCAAACATATCAAGGAACGCAACTATAGAAACAATCCAAGCTAAGCGTACATCATATAATCAAATCTCATATTAAAAACATACTTATGATACTTCCTTGAAGTAACCTTGATTTATCATAAACATGCTACTGGGTTAGGGACTTGTCCCTGTTTTGCTATATCTATTATTCATGGAAAGTACTTCTTTACTTAGTATAATCCAACATTACTCATGAATGGTTAAGATTTAAAAATTCAAGGCTATCACGGAAAAGCACCTCTAATGCTAGACCAAGATATCACGGAAAGCACACTCTCATGCAAGTCCAAGCTACTCAAGGAAGGGTACTATTGCTCAATCAAAACTACCAATGAAATGATTTGGCCTTACCAAGTCATGCTATCATTCAAGCATTCTAATATGCTGGTTCAAGCTAACCTTAGGAAGGGTACAATTGCTCAATCCAAGGTTATCCATGAGATCTACTACTCAAGCTAGCATTCATGGTCTTGTCTTACCAAGTCAAGCTATTCATGAAGGGATACTATATCACAACTTCAAGCTATCATAATTACATACTTTGATTCATCTTATGTGAGGAAACCTTTCAACTTAGAATCATTCAATGTGAGAAACCCTTTCACATTCATACATTCATACATACATAAGGTAGATTATGTGGGTAAAGTCCTTCCACAACAATTCTATCTACTAGTCTACCATCATCATATAAGCTTTACTCTAAAAGCCTTAACATACATAATTCATCATATTAGCTTTATTCTCAAAGCCCTAGTATTCAACAATCATAACTACAAGCCTTACTCTCAAAGCTTTACTTCTTACAATCATCACATATGCCTAGATGTCAAGACTTTCTAATCACATGCTTCATTCTTAAACAATTCTAATCATATATCACCATAAAGGCTCAATCTCAAGCATTACTACTTATGATCCATCATATATACTTTATTCTAATTCAATTCATGTCTAAATGCTTTTACTCTCAAAAAAATTACTATACATATCATCAATCCTAGAAGATTATGTCTTAATCCTCAACATACATTTACAAGGCATAAACCCACATTACCTCAATTTGAACAACTAGACTAGGGTTAGGCATAGAAAACATGTAATTTAATCATAATAACATGATGCACTACTTATTCAATCATAAAAGAATCAATATCCACTCAATTTGATCCATAATCAACATAACCCACAATAATGGAAGGAATCCTAACTTGAATTGGGGATTTCATCTTCACAATTGGGGAAAACTAGGGAACTCCGTGGATGGAAGATGTCCATGGATAAAGAGCTATCATACATTTGTCACAATTCACTCAAAATCTTGGAGATTGGAGGACTTGACCTTGCTTGATCCCTCTTCTTCCTTCTTCTTCGTCCTCTTCTTTCTAGAGAGAGAATATTTGGAAGAGAATTGGGTTTCTTTTTGTTGAGTTGAGAGAATTACTTAATTCACTTAATTTAGGGATCTAAAGTCTTTATATAAGTGGTCTAGATAACGGTAAAACGACACCACTTAATCCTAACTTAAACTAGAAAGCTCCATTAAGCCCCCAACTAACTACCACACTACCCCACCCACGACACCTCGACCACGGGGCGTAGGTGGACCTATGGCCCATACTGGTTGGGCGTGGTTTTGGTTATAACGGTATAAACTTCAAGGCTTGGACCTACAATCCCATCCACGAGGCGTGGACCTATCCACGGGGTGTGGGTCCTCCTCGTGGACACTGCCTTAGGCATATTTGAGAGGAGTTCACCCACGCTGCATACCTACGGGGTGTGGGTCTCACCACAAGGCGTGGGTGGCCTCGTGAGTGACACTTGGAACTCTAAAATATGCTAAACTTCTCTCTCAAGGCTACGGGGTGTTACAATATCTCCCCCTTGGGACCATTCATCCTCGAATGTCGTTCTAGGCGCTCCTTAAGATTACAACTCTAGACTAGCAACCCATCATACATGCAACTCATCTAAATGCACATAACAAAAGGAGGATCTTCATCTCCATGCTAAACATACTTCAATGCAACACAAGGGAGTAGGAACTACATCTAACACCCCAAAATGCATGAAATTTTATATCTACTCATGTTCAAGGAGGAACTACCATCTCCGGGCTAAATCATACACAAACAATCTCATGGAGCTCATACGTAATTCAATCTCAAAAAGCATATCTAAACATGTTCATCAACTCATCTCATTAAGTCTATAGGCAACTCTACTCAATGCACTACAACATGAGGAAAACTATTCACATAAGTCACGTCTTTCAAGAGTTAAGCTTTTACATGAGCATGCATATAAAGAAATCATGTTGACACAAAAAGCACACATGAATTTCTAAAAAAGGAGTTAACAATAAGAAATTCTTCCTCATAGGAAATCATTCATCTATTCCCAAACCTTCTAAGCAAACTAGGGTTTCAGATCTCGAACACGCTATTTTCTGCTTTGAGATATGGAAAATTGGATGCACAAGTGCCGACTTACAGGCAAAGTTAACTCATAGGCACCCTAACCACATGTTTCAAGGTTTTCTCATGGGCCTAAAAAATGGGGACTAAGCTTCCCTTTCTTACTAAACTCACTACCCCCTTCATGGGTGGGATATATTAAGTAAGCCCAAATCATTCACACTAGGATCACATAAGGACCTTGCTATTTAGGCACACCATCTTCCCCTTGGGGAAGAAGCCTCAACGGACTTTCTAAGCATCTCCTCTTTCAATTCTACTAAGGTCGGATGAAGACATTGCTTAACTTTCACTTTTAACACATTAGACGATCCGAAACAATCTTAACCATAACACTACCCTTGGTAGAGTCTATTAACCGAACAATATTACCTCCACTCATAATGACTATGCCGGGTACTAAAAGCCATTTTCGGGACATCATTATCTTTCATCCTCATTTGGTGCTAATCCGACCTAAGGTCAATCTTAACAAAGTAACTAACTCTTTGAAGTTGGTCAAAACTTAGTCGTCCCCCTCACCTTAACTTGGTGGTACATGCAACCCTCAAAGTCATCTTCAAGATAAGACATAACCCAAACTTAGGACATAGACTTTCCCTCTTCCACTCTCCGATAGGCTCATTTGGGAACTAACAATTTGACTATACGGGTTCTACAACCACATAGGAGCATCATAGGAGTGCAACCAAAACAATCACAAAAATGTCATCAAAATCTAACAAAACATAAACAATCATTTAAGAAACTATCAACCTATCGGGATCCATATTTGGAGAACACTCTTCTTCACCTCTAGCTTGAAGTGCATAAAATCAGTTTCTCTCCCTTTAGCCTTTGCCTTAGGATAATCCTCATCTTGTGACCACTTTCACCACAACTAAAGCAACCCTCCAAGTCGGCTAAACATCTACCCTCATGTCTCTTTCCTTACCTAGCACAAAGAGGCCATAGGGATTCATTACTAATTCCTTATGGCTTAGGGCTAGACACTCTCTCTTCATTATACCTAGGTGCATTGGAAGAACCTTGTCCGGAAAACTTTTGTCGCTTCCTAGAACGACCATGTCAATCAGACCCATCATGAAAGGACTTATCATCATCAATCCTTGACCTCTTTTTCTCCTTAGATCTCCCTTTTAGCCTTTCCTCCTCAATTTTTTGGGCATAAATCATAAGACGAACAATATCCATATCATGAACAAGCATAGCCGTACGACATTCTTTCACCACTAAATTGGACACTCCCGACACAAACTTACTCATTTTAGTTCTACGGTACACCACAATAGAAAGAGCATACTTAGATAGTTGGGTAAACCTCAAGGCATATTCCTTAACACACATACTACATTGCCTAAGGTTAATGAATTTAACCACCTTAGCCTCTCTCATCTCTAAAGGGAAAAACCTATCAAGAAAAGTATTTTTGAACCTATCCCATTCAATGGGACCCATCTCCACCGTTATTGCTTCTTTCTATTAATTAAACAAAACTTGAGCAACTCCATCAAGTTGGTAAGCATCCAATTCTGCCTTTTCTACTAGAGTAACTCCCATAATATCGAACACCTTATGGACCTCTTCTATAAACTCTTGGGGATCCTCCTCCATCTTTGAACCATAAAACTCAGGAGGGTTCACCCTTTTAACGTCTGTCACTTTTGAAGCCACCGTATTCACATAAGGGTTCACAGGGGCTACCACCTTTCTATTAACTTGTGCCTTCACGGCTTGAGCCAACATTTGAAAAGCCGACCTAATATACGCATTAATCACATTCTCCTCCAAATGGTCAATCAGAGCTTATGGAGTTTGTGGGGGAGCTTCTTGATTCTCCATGTCTTCCTCGTTCTTTCTAGCATTAGCCCTTGTAGTCGTAATATCCTGCAGACCATCGGGTAAGGAATAAGAGAAAGACCTTATAGAGTTAAACTCTATGGCACGACTTAGAGAATGAAGAAGTGAGATTTCCTAATCATCTAATAGCTTCATATTAATAAATGTAGTGTGCTTCACACTTATGAACAAGACTCTATTAGACGTAGTTTTGAGACAACCCTAGAACCATTTTAAACCTTGTGCTCTAATACGAAGTTTGTCACGACCCATGGGTACCCCCTAGATGTAACAAGGCGTACAAGGCCCTAGAAGGTTTCATACAGGCCACTTAAAATATCATAAGATAAAGAAATAGAAAATTGTACGGAAATTTAAAACATTTTTTTCATACAATCAAATCCTTTTAAAAATGGGCGGAAGTCTATAACACTTGTCTCAAACCATCTAAAACCATAAATGTCTTTGGGACGCAGCACATAAAAATGTTCTAACATAAATGTGAAGGACATAAAGGAAATGATATCACGTCCTCGAGGCTATGAGGACTCACCAAGTCTTCGATCCTTGATCTACTAGGAACCTATCCATGGGGATGGAAATCAATATCATCGGACCCTAAATTTGATAAGAATCTAGGCAAAAGTATGCGTTAGTACAAAATGTACTAAATATGATAGCTACCATAACATCATAAGAGCTTAAGAGTAACACTTCATAAATAACCTCAAAGCATACTTGTGCAATGCTTATATAAGACCCCATAATCTCACCCATGCTAAGTACCTGTAACGACTCAGAAAATGATAGAATGAACTTAAGCCTTGACGTTTGGGTTAGTGGGAGCTTAGGTTGATGTTTATGCTGTTTTAGAACTTAAATGGAGCTAGGTAGCATCCTAGGGTGCAAGCAAGGGCCTAGGCTAGCGATTTAGCCTAGTGGACTGCCCATTTGACAAGCCTTTGAGTAATCCCACGGTAACAGACGGGCAAGGGGCAGATTTTTAAAGTTACGACTTTTAGGGTCAACTTCAAATGATGATATCTGTTAGCTCAAAATGAATTAGGTAGACCATTACCTATCTAATTAAAGGTATCTGAGTCCTCTTTCCAACGCCACCAAGTTTTCCCTTTTCCCATGTTGGAGTAAAAAGTTATGCCCAAAATAATGAAGCACAGTAAAAAAGGACGAGCATAGACGGGTTCAGTGAAAACTTTTAAGTTTAACTTTGTGGGTCCTTAATTTTTTTCCTAAGTTGAGTCCCTATTATTCTTTACCTTTACTAGCAATTATAAAATCCTTTTTAGACAAAACTTCTTCCATTTAAGTCATTTCAATTAGAATTAAAAAGAAACACACCTCCTCTCAAATATTTCTCTCTACAATCCTCCATTTAAGATGGTCAAGAACTTGGAGATAGGGCTTGGTTTGAAGGTGGTTTCTTCATCAATTTTCTTTGGGGAATCTTAACAAAGGTATTGTGACCTTTGATCCTTGACTATCTTTCCTTTCAAGGAGTCCATTAAAAAGGGTTTCAAAAGTCTTCAAAAGAACAAAACTTCTATTTTCTATTCTAGGTATGGGCTCATGGGTACAATGTTTTCAAAGTCATTATATTGGTGAATTGAAGTTCTATTTATGATTTTTAGATGATTTTTATAAGAAACTTCTTCAAGAACCCATGTTTTCATTAAAAGCCTAGAATTTGCTTTTGAAGTGGGTTTAATGCCTATGATTTAATGTTGATGAAATTGTGTTTAGATCGGATTGTATTGTTGATTTATATGGTTTTGTATATCTATTTATGATGAAATTTTGGTAGATGGATGAATTGAGGATTGTGGCCTTATGGGCAAATTATGGGTGAATCACCTTGTGGTGATAGAATTGTTGGGAATTGAGTAAAGGTTATTATGGCTTTGGAGGATGGTAAGTTGACTTAGTCACATATTATTAGTAGAATTGTTCTTGATGATGATCCACTTGAAAGGTGGAGGTGTTTACTTATTTTGTACATTGTGACCATGGCCTTGAAGGCATAGTATGAGAATTTTAAGTGTTACATGACATTTTATGAATGGACATTGAATGGAGCTAATGTGATTATGTTATGAAAGTAAATGTGTTATTATTGAAAGGATTTTTCTCAATTTGACACTCATGAATGTTGATGATAGAATATGAAGGATTCTCCAATGTATTGCATATCTCGAATTGGTAGAGCTTGTGCATCCTTTTCTTGTTTAAATGATTATATTGGTGGTTGTGGAATCCTCGAATCGGTAAGCTAGTAGCACCCTTCCAATCATGATAATAATGAACCTTGGAATCGGTAGGCTAATGGCACCCTTCCATTAATGATAAGTAATGAACCTTGGATAATGATTAGTAATGAACCTTGGAATCGGTAGGCCTATGGCGCCTTTCCATGAAGGTTAATGATGAGACTTTAACGGGTAGGCCCATGGCACCCTTTCAATAGAAGTTAATGAGCTTTCCTAAATGAACCTTGAAACGGTAGGCTTAAAGCACCCTTTCATATGTTAATGTATGTATTTTGGAGTTGGTAGGCCAATGACACCTCTCATATGTGATAATGTCAAGGTAACAAACTATTCTACGGTAATGTAGGCAACACACCGAGTGGATTTGGTTAGATGGAAACTCCCACAATAGTTAGGCATGGGTGTCAATGATCGTCTACCTTATCCTATAAACTATGTGCCTGCATAGGTAGCTAGTGGATCCATTAAGCTATATATACCGGTCTTCCTTAGGCAAGTAGACCACCTTTTTATGGTGTGGGGACTTATGATACCGGATTCCGTAACAAGCTCTTAGGGTCTATGTCGGTTAAACGCTTACTTCCCATCATGTGATGTTTCATTATGGTTTCTTGATAGGTTCTATAAAGTGTAGGTAGTAGTATGGGATGCTACCTATACATTGCACGAGTAGGCTTGGAGAGGGTCATAGTGAGTTTCTCTAAATCCTAATGACTGTGACATGAATGTACCCTAAATGAGGTTATTAAAGAATGTTGGATCTCAAATGCTTAATATGAGATGCATGCTATACTTGGGTTATATTACGAGTTATTTTCCCTTGTCATGTCTTAATTAATGATATACCTCTTATGTATGAATATTGTGCAAAGGTGAAAGAAAGGAATGATAAGTTACCTTAAGTGACCTCAATGTGGTGCCTTAGTATGGATGGTGGTATGGGACGCCATCCATACATTGCACGAGGTATAGCATAAGGGTTTCTTGAGGTGAAGGTCCAAGGTAAAGGTTTTCATGTTGATATTGTTTAAAGGTGATATTATGACTTACTTGATGTTATGCTTGTCTTGTATGTCTTTTATGCTATTGTTCATGATATTTCAAAAAGGTGGCATAATGCATGGTTTCTAACTAAAATGTCCCTTTTAAAGCATGTTTTGCATGGTCATCATACTTAGTACATTTTTGTGTACTAACCCATATTCTTCATGTTTTTACTACAAGTGTAGGTTCCGGCAAGTGATCCCTCTTATCTAGCTTGAAATGTTGGATTGCTTTCCTCCAAGACTTGGTATGTCCTCATAGATTCGAGGATAAGACTTTTAAGTTCTTTTGTTTGTGTAATAGACACTTTTAGTTTTGTTTCGATTGTAAAGGGTTGTGTTCCTACTTATGTTTTGTGATTGTGTCTAAGATGGCCATGTGAGACTTAGACTTCCGTTGTGTGATTTTAAAGTTGTTTTATTGAAGTTTGAATGTGTGGATGTAATAAGATTTTCATTCCGCACTATTATCATTATTGAATGCAATGAATGAGTATGTGGTTTGTATAAGACCCCTTCGGGATTGAGTGTGCCTTGTTACGACTTGGGGGTGCTCCTGGGTCGTGACAAACATGGTATCAGAGCATAAGATTTTGGAAATGGTTTTTAGGATCAATGTCTCACATGCCACGTCTAGTAGAGACTTGTTCATTGGTGTGGGTCGCGACACATCTATGAGCGAGAGGCTATAGGATGTTAGAAGTTACACTTCTTTCATATTCTTAAAGTCGTGCCTTAGAGTGTGGTTCTATAAGTGTTCTTATCCTAATCCTTCTCTTGTGTTTAAAGGATATGAATACAAGAAGGAGACCTGCAAGGAAAGTAGTAGAAGAGGATGTGAACGAGGAAGTTCCTCCCCAAGGTCCTCAAGACATCCAAGTTCCGATAGGAGTTCCGGATATGACCAATGAAGAGATTAGGTCGGCTTTCATAATCTTGGCCCAAGCCATGGCAGCTCAAGCGACTAGAGATATGGGGCCTAGGGTGAATGCTAATAAGGGTACTATGGCTTCGAAGTTGAGAGACTTTGTGAGGATGAATCCTCCGGTGTTTCTAGGTTCTTAGGTGGGAGAGAATCCCCAAGAATTTTTGGATGAAGTGTATAAGGTAGTGAGTGTTATGGGGTGACTTCAAAAGAAAAGGGGGAGCTTGCCTCCTATCAATTAAAAGATGTTGCCCGAATTTGGTTCACTAAATGGAAGGCTAATAGGCCGGTGGGAGCGGATCCTATAAAAATGGGAGGAGTTTAAGGAAGCTTTCCTTGGTAGGTATTTTCCCCGTGAGAAGAGGGAGTGTAAGGTTGAGGAGTTTATCAACCTTAGGCAAAGGTAATGCGAGTGTGCAAGAGTACTCCTTGAGGTTTACCCAATTGTCTAAGTATGCTCCATCTTTGGTGTCAAACCCTAGGGATGAGATGAGTAGGTTTGTGACCGGTGTATCCGACCTAGTCAAGGAAGAGTGCCATACGACAATACTCCATAATGACATGAACATTTCTAGGCTCATAGTGTAAGCTCAATCCATTGAGGAGTCCAAACTTAAGAGGATGAATAAGGGTGTGAAGAGGGGTAGATCGGATGAGCAAGGTCAACCTAGGTTCAAGAAGAGGAGTCCAGACCAAGATTCTTCAAGTGATCCTAAGGTTAACCAAGAAAAAAATAGTGAATCTCAATTTTCTAAACCTACTTGCATCACTTGTGGCAAGAGGCACTATGGGAAGTGCCTAGCCGGTACTAATGGGTGTTATGGTTGTGGAAAGAATGATCACAAGGTGAAAGATTGTCCTACTCTTACGGCTAGAGGAAGGGAGGCAAAGCAAGCTTCTAAAGATGGAACGGTTCCTATTCCTCCAAATTATGGTCGTTTCTATGCTCTCCAAACTAGCAAGGACAAAGAAGCTAATCCGAATGAAGGCGCCGGTAAGTTTTAGTTCCTTATGGTCATGAATGTCTTGATGAGGTTTCTATGGTGTTGTTTTTCATGTTTGCCTTAATTGGGTTTTCTTCTAAGTGGGGGATGGTAGGTTGAATAGCAAGGGTTGTTGAGAGTGTTGATATCCTTATCTCATTCCTTCTATTCTTATTCAAGCTTGAGACCAAGAGTTCCTAGTAGCTTGTTTTATGTTTTGGAGTCTTGGGTGAAAATGAGTTTCCATGGTCTCCTTATGTTATGCATGTCCTATTTGAATTCTTGTTAAATGATAAAATGAGTTTTCATAAATGTGTTCCTCATATTGATGTGCATTTAGTTGAGTTGTCTATATGATTCATGAGGATAAATGTTGAACATGCTTAAATGTTGCATAATTGTACTTTTATGAGAAAATTGCATAATGTGCCTAATAATTTTGGGATGAGTGTGATGTAAATTGGAGAAGGAAGTTCATCCAATGAAATGAGAAATGGTAAAGTTTGATGCATAAGGAATTGGTAGATGTATTCCTAATTTCTTGAATTGCATGAAGTTGTTTGAGCCTCATTGATGTGGAGTTGATGTTTCCTCCGATATTTATGTACTTGTATAAAAAAAAAATTAGAAAGGGGAAGTTTTGATGCACAATAAGTTTGTGGATGTAGTTCCTACTTGCTTGATTGGTATGAAGATTGTTCGAGCCTCTTGATGTGGAGTTGATGTTTCCTCCTATGTTTATGCATTTATGTTGACATGTTACGATTGTTGGGCTGCTAGTCTTGAGTTGTTTTACCCTTAATGTTTTTAAAGTGTCATTCGAGGACGAATGTTTCTAAGTGGGGGATAATATAACGACTCAGAAAATGATAGAATGAACTTGAGCATTGACGCTTGGGCTAGTGGGAGCTTAGGTTCATGTTTATGCTGTTTTAGAAATTAAATGGAGCTAGGTAGCATCCTAGGGTGCAAGAAAGGGCCTAGGCTAGCGAGTTAGCCTAGTGGACTGCCCAGTTGACCAGCCTTTGAGTAATCCCACTGGAACAGACGGGCAAGGGGCAGATTTTTAAAGTTACGACTTTTAGGGTCAACTTCAAATGATGATATCTTTTAGCTCAAAATGAATAAGGTAGACCATTACGTATCCAATTAAAGGTATCTGAGTCCTCTTTCCAACGCCACCGAGTTTGCCCTTTTATGATCTCGGATTAAAAATTTATGCCCAAAATGGTTAAGAACTTTCAAAAAGGACGAGCTTAGACGGGTTTAGTGAAAACTTTTAAGTTTAACTTTGTGGGTCCTTAATTCTTTTCCTAAGTTGAGTCCCTATTATTCTTTACCTTTCCTAGCAATTGGAAAACCCTTTTTAGACCAAAATTCTTCCATTTAAGTCATTTGAATTAAAATTAAAAAGAAACCCACCTCCTCTCAAATATTTCTCTCTCTACAATCCTCCATTTAAGAAGGTCAAGAACTTGGAGCTAGGGCTTGGTTTGAAGGTGACTTCTTCATCAATTTTCTTGGGGAATCTTAACAAAGGGTATGGTGACCCTTGATCCTTGATCAATCTTTCTTTCAAGGAGTCCAATCAAAAGTATTTCAAAGAACAAAAATAGAGTCCATTAAAAAGGGTTTCAAAAGTCTTCAAAGAACAAAACTTCTATTTTCTATTCTAGGTATGGGTTCATAGGGTAAAATGTTTTACAAAGTCATTATATTGGTGAATAGAAGTTCTATTTATGTATTTTAAGATGATTTTTATATGAAACTTCTTCAAGAATCCATGTTTTTATTAAAAGCCTAGAATTTGCTTTTGAAGTGGGTTTAATGCCTATGACTTAATGTAGATGAAATTGTGTTTAGATCAGATTGTATTGTTGATTTATATGGTTTTTTATATCTATTTATAATGAATTTTTGGTAGATGGATGAATTGAGGATTGTGGCCTTATAGGCAAATTATGGGTTAATCACCTTGTGGTGATAGAATTGTTGGGAATTGAGTACTGGTTATTATGGCTTTGGAGGATGGTAAAATGACTTAAACTCATATTATTAGTAGAATTGTTCTTGATGATGATCCACTTGAAAGGTGGAGGTGTTTACTTATTTTGTACATTGTGACCATGGCCTTGAAGGCATAGTATGAGAATTTTAAGTGTTACATGACATTTTATGAATGGACCTTGAATGGAGCTAATGTGATCATGTTATCAAAGTAAATGTGTTATTATTGAAAGGATTTTTCTCAATTTGACACTCATGAATGTTGATGATAGAATATGAAGGATTCTCCAATGTATTGCATATCTCGAATTGGTAGAGCTTGTGCATCCTTTTCTTGTTTAAATGATTATATTGTTGGTTGTGGAATCCTCGAATCGGTAGGCTAGTAGCACCCTTCCAATCATGATAATAATGAACCTTGGAATCGGTAGGCTAAGGGCACCCTTCCATTAATGATAGTAATGAACATTGGAATCGGTAGGCCTATGGCACCTTTCCATGAAGGTTAATGATGAGACTTGAACCGGTAGGCCCATGGCACCCTTTCAAGAGGAGTTAATGAGCTTTCCTAAATGAACCTTGAAACGGTAGGCTGAGTAGGCCCATGACACCCTTTCAATAGGAGTTAATGAGCTTTCCTAAATAAACCTTGAAACGGTAGGCTTTAAGCACCATTTCATATGTTAATGAATGTATTTTGGAGTTGGTAGGCCAAAGGCACCTCTCATATGTGATAATGTCAAGGTAACGAACTATTCTACGGGAATGTAGGCTAAGAACCGAGTGGATTTGGTTAGATGGAAACTCCCACAATAGTTAGGCATGGGTTTCAATATTCGTCTACCTTATCACATAAACTATGTGCCCACATAGGTAGCTAGTGGATCCATTAACCTATATATACCGGTCTTCCTTAGGCAAGTAGACCACCTTTTTACGGTGTGGGGACTTATGACACCGGATTCCGTAACAAGCTCTCATGGTCTATGTGGGTTAAACGCTTACTTCCCCACATGTGATATTTCATTATGGTTTCTTGATAGGTTCTACAAAG
>NW_006239135.1:1084374-1116674 GCF_000226075.1 Solanum tuberosum | reverse complement strand
ATTACTCTTACCAAGCCACAGATGAGCTACCACAAGCATTGTTTGCTACTAATCTACAAAACACTGATGGCACCTTGTATGTGGACTCAGGAGCAACTAGCCATATGACACATAACTCAAGTATCCTAACTGATCTTAAACACTACAATGGATATGATAAAATCATTATTGGGAATGGATCAAAGTTAGACATAACACATGTTGGAAACATATCCGGATCAGGTCTAAAGTTAAAAGAAGTTCTTGTAGTTCCTAAGATTAATAAAAATTTACTCTCAGTTAGTAAGCTTGCAAAGGATAATTGTTGCACTCTTGAATTTGATGAAACTAATTTTGTTGTAAAGGACAAGAGGGCAAAAACACTGCTGGCCAAGGGATCTAAAAGGACTGGACTCTATGCTTTGGAAGATAACAACCTCTATGCTTTAACTGCTGCACATGATTGGAACACGTCAGACAACATGTGGCATGCTAGATTAGGACACCCTAGTTTGAAGTCATTAAAAGTTTTGAGTAGTAATAGTTGCATTAATATTAGTAGTTGGAATAAAATGTGTACTGTTTGTTCTAGTTGTCAGTTGGGAAAGAGTTGTAAGCTTCCATTTGGTTTGAGAAATAAAATTGAGAAATAACCTCTATTGAAAATTCATTGTGACTTATGGGGACCTGCTCATGTTGAATCGTCCCAACATATGAAATATTATGTTGTTGTTGTTGATGATCACACGAGATACACATGGATTTATCCACTGAAAAAGAAATCTGAATTTTTTGAGGTCTTTCTAAAATTCCAAAAAATGGTGGAAAAACAATTTTCTAAAGAGATTAAATTTTTTTAGTGTAAAGGAGGTGGTGAGTTTATCCAAACAGACTTCATCAATCATTTGGAAAATTGTGAGATATATTTCATGTCCTAACACAACTGAACAAAATGGGGGTTGCAGAGAGAAAACATAGACATATTGTGGAGACTGACTTAACTCTACTACTTCATGCTAATGATACCTTTGTTTCTATGGGTTGAGGCTTTCCTCACTGCAGTATTTCTAATCAATAGACTGTCTTTCTCAGTCCTAAAGATGGTGACTCCATTTGTTAAGTTGTATGGGGAACAACCTGATTACAACAGCCTAAAAGTGTTTGGGTGTAGATGTTTTCCGTATATTATGGGTAGCAACAAGTTCAGTCCAAAGAATTACCCTTGTGTGTTCATAGGGTACAACAACTTACACAAAGAATATGGATGACAGCTTACACAAAGGATATAGATGATATCATCCCCCTACAAGAAGGGTTTACATATCCAGACATGTTGTGTTTGATGAAAACACATTACCCTATGTGTCTCCAAAACAATCTCAGACTAATATTGATGTCTCATCTCACCTTGCTACCTTTGTTGAATCTTTCTCTAAACTGCAGGCACATGATAATTCTGATTCAGGGGAAGTAAAGGCTGCTAGTCCACACGTTAATGGTGACAATGTTACTACAACTCATACACTTCTTGATGATGAGAATACCATTGACCTCTCCGGCGCAGGATCAGATGCTGAGGAACAGGTTGAATGTGATGATCCATACAATAGTATTGAAACACCAACTGCAGATTTTGGATCTACCAGTGGCAGTGAGGAACATGTTGCACTTACAGGTCCAGTCAATGAGCATCATCAAACAACTACTTCAGTTGATGTTCCTATTGACCATTAATATGACAATACTACACTTCAGTCAACTACTTTGGTTGATGTACCAGTTGAGGTACTTCCTGCACCACAAGGGCATCATATGATCACTAGACACAAGGCGAATGAACACCACTTGTCACTTGTTGCTCGCAGCAGCAAAGACATTCTGAGGGAACCAAACACTACTAAAGAAGAACTTAAGTCACCTCATTGGTTTGCAGCAATACATAAGGAAATCAATGCTTTACACACTAACAAGACATGGATATTGGTGCCCAAATCTCCTGGTATAAACTTGGTTGGCTCAAAATGGGTATTCAAGACCAAATTAAAAGTTGATGGAACAATAGATAGATACAATGCAAGACTTGTAGCCAGGGGATTCTCTCATCTTGAAGGCATAGACTTTGAAGAAACTTTTAGCCCTGTGGTTAAAGCCACAACTATTAGAGTAGTTCTATCCATTGCCATCAACTCAAGGTGGGAAGTGATACGCTCAAATTACACCTCCCTAAAGAAGCATAAGCGGTCGTTATCAAGTAAAGAACCCAACCTGTAGGTTAGGGTCGATCCCACGAGGAAAATGGTTTAAACTTAACTTTAACCAACAATTATATTCTTTTAGTTAAATTACTTCCAGAAACAAGTAATTAAAAGGGGGGAATTTGTAAAAAAAATTGTAAAAATTCAGTAAGTAATCAGTAAACAAAAGTCAATTTTAGTTGTTATCAAGATGAGAGAATTAACTAGGGTATACGTGTTCCAGCTCATAACGCAGTAATCCTAGTAATAGCAATCCTTTCCTAGTATATCACATACAAAGTGGTAAGTTATGTATCTCTAAATCCTTGGTCCGGTATCTAGAGAATTTCACCCCACACCTTGGTGCGGCTACGTGTGTATAATTTACTAACACTTACATGTACCTCATATTAAACATCATAATCGATGTTTGGCTTAGTTGTTACTTCGCACCAATCGACACTAGCCTATTAGATAGTATCACACTAAATCTATGTTGATAATTCTTTCTTGTTGATTACTTCCTTGGTCCGGCAAGTACGACAACAAGGCGAGTTCTAATGTTGGCCACCGTTAAAAAGACTTCTAAACGAAAGAATTATCAATGTATGCAAAATACTAGTCTAAGAATTGCTTATTTACTAATGCATACTTTGTTAATCACTCATGGTTCCCACAACCCTAGTTGTGGAGTTTAGTTACCCATAATCATATGAACACAATGCATTATTTTAGATGAAAGAATTATGAACCTACGTAATTGAGAATAATAAACCCAGAAATTCAACTTGAATTGCAAAACCAAAATCTTCATAATCAACTTAGAAAATCAAGAATTGCTAGGGTTGCAAAAATAATATCCCAAGTCACAAAGTATAACTAGAATAATAAAGCCTAACCCCAAAAAACGAGGTTTACATACCCTATTTATAGAAAATAAGTCCTAAATTAAAAGGGAAACAAAATAAGGAAATAAAACTGCAGCACACGTCTTCATTCCACGAGGCTGACCTACGGGCCGTAAGTCGAATGACGGTCCGTAGGTCTCTTCCGTGGCTCCATACTTAGCCGATTTGAATTTTTCACAAATCCTTCTTTCTCAATCAGCTTTCATGAACCAGCAACACGGTCCGTCAGTGAGATGACAGATCGTCAGTCACCTCCGTCTCTCGATACCTAGATAATTTCAACTCAGGTACTGGAACCACTCTTCTGATCACTTCTACGGAGCTGCAGAATGGACCGTCAGTCATTTGACGATCCGTCAGTCCCCACCGTGGCTCCACACTTGGTCAGATTTACCTGAGCTTCAATCTTGCCAATCATGTTCATCCCACGATCCTCACCTATGGGGCATAACTCATCCTACGGTTCGTAGGTGCCTCCGTAGGTGACTCTTTTCAGTACCAACCTTAGCTACATCTTCATCTTTTCACGCCTGAGTTTATTTCCTGCAAAATACAATAAAAACACATAAAAACCAATATAAAAAGGCCCTAGACACACACAACTCTTAAGTGAAATGTATTAAAAATACCGTAAACTCATGGTATATCAGAAAGTTAGACAACTCGATGCCAAAAATGCCTTTCTTCATGGGTTCCTACAAGAAGAGGTGTACATGAGTCAACCTCCTGGATTTATTGATCCCAAGTATTCTCAGCATGTGTGTCTACTTAAAAAGGCATTGTATGGTCTTAAACAAGCACCAAGAGTCTGGTTTGATAGGTTTAACATGCATCTCCTACACCTTGGCTTCATCTGTAGTAAGGTAGATTCTTCATTATTTACAATGCAAGCTCACAAAGGCACCATATTTCTCTTGTTATATGTGGATGATATTATTATCAGAGGCAGTAATCCATCGTATGTCTCAGAGTTAGTTCGACAACTTGGGAAAGAATTTGCAATAAAAGATCTTCGTCCTTTACACTTCTTTCTAAGAGAAGAGGTTAAGTATTTTGCTGGGGGTATACACTTAAGTCAGAGTAAGTATGTTGCTGAGTTGTTGGACAAAACTGAAATAACTTTGGCAAAGGCTGTAGCCACTCATTTGGCTAAAAAACATGGTCTATATGAAGCTGTGAGAAGCTTGGTTGATGCATATTTTTACAGAATGATAGTAGGAAGTCTTTAATACTTGACACTCACAAGATCAGATATTACTCATGCTGTGAATTTAGCAAGCCAATTTATGCAAAGTCCTAACAGTGAACATCTTCAATGGGTGAAAAGGATTCTCAGGTATATCAAATGTACTCTACACTTTGGACTCAGACTTATTTTACAATTACCATGTATGTTGTATGGATACTCAGATGCTGATTAGGGAGGTTGCACCACCACTAGGAGAACAACTACAGGCTATAACATCTACCTAGGTGCAAACTGTAGTTCATGGACTTCCAAGAAATAGTCCACAGTTGCCCGATCGAGTGCTGAAGCTGAGTATAAAGCACTAGCCTCCACTGCAGTAGAGATGAGATGGATCATGTATCTACTTCATGACCTTGGGGTATTTCTTCGATTTGTACCTACATTGTATTGTGATAACATGAGTGTCTTGTTTATGATAGTTAATCCAGTTATGCATACTAGAACTAAACATGTTGAAATGGATTATCATTTTGTTCGTGAGAAGGTGGCCAGAGGAAAATTTCTTACCCAGTTTGTGAGGTTTAAGGATCAGCTAGCTGATATTCATACAAAGGCATTAACCAAACAGGTTTTTGCTAAGTTTCGTAGCAAGCTAGTAGTTACACTACCTCCACTCACTAGCTTGAGGGGAAGTGTTGAAGGAAGCTGATGGAACATGTCAAAGGAACAGGTTCGACGAAGTTGACTGACGAGTTAGAGTTAGAGTTACACTAGGACTAGACTACTAAATCCTAATTTATGTATAAGTCTATATTATGTACGACTAAAGCTGATGTAGTCGACTAGGATAAGGCGTAAATAATATATTTATGTTGTATTTGGATTCCTAGTGTAACTAGTATAAGACTTTTCTCTTATATAAGGAGTATGTAACTCAACCATTCAATTATCAATACAATCCTTGATTTCTCCATACTTAGGGTGAGATTTCTACATTTAATACTTTTAAAACCCTTAAAATACATTAATAAACCAATAATAACCGTCCATTAACTAAACTAACTCAAAAAGGAATTTACCACATTGCCCCTCCACTTGGCCGAATTGAACAACAACACAATGACTATCCACGACCCATCAACCGCCAACAACTTTCTTTTATTGGATCAACAGAGACCGGGAAAACCATACTTGAATTGGCTGCTAAGAGAAATCTTAAGCCTGTGACATTGGAACTTGGAGGGAAATCCCCTTTTATTGTTTGTGAGGATTCTGATATTGATACGACCATTGAACAAGCTCACTTTGCTCTCTTCTTTAATCATGTACTATTTCCTATCTATACTTCTGTATTGGTTGTTGGTTAGGTTCATGTTAGATACTAACACATATGACATAAATTTTAAAGGGCCAATGTTGTTGTGTTGGCTCTCGGACCTATGTTCACGAGAAAGTCTATGATGAATTTCTAGAGAAGGCAAAGACACACGCCGTGAAACGAGTAGTTGGTGATCCGTTTAAATCAGGCACTGAGCAGGGTCCTCAGGTATTCATGATCTCCTAACTAATCCTCTTTCTTATCTAAAATATTGGAAACCAATGTATTAAACCTGTATGACAAAAAACAAAAACATATGTCATTCCTTTTAAGTCTTCTCTTAAGGTAACAATACTAAACCTGAGAGTTTCCTGTCGGAACAAATTGATTCAAAACAATTTGATAAGACCACGAAGTACATTAGATCTGGTGTTGATAGTGGAGCTACTTTTGAAACTGGCGGCGAGCAATTTGGTAAAAATGTCACGACCCGAGTCTACACCCCAGAAGTAACACGACGTATGAGACTCCGAAAAGTCTCATACAAGCCCTTAGCATATCTTGAACAAGAGATAGTAGGAAAATACGGGAATAATTTAAAACTTTTCTTTACAATCGAAGTCATTTTTTTCATATAAGAAAGCGGAAGACTTTACTACACTTTTGTCTCAAACCATCTAACTTGACTTGAATAAAAGAACTCTTGGGACGCAACCCATACAAATTCTAAAACATAAAAGTAAATGACATAAGAAAGGTAACATGTTCGTCCTCGAAGCTATGGGGACTCACCAAATCTTCAATCTTCCTTAGCTCCTTAGAAACCTATCTCCAAGTAGAACTCAATCTCCAAACCCTACATTTGATTAGAATGTAGGCAGTATGTGTTAGTACAAAATGTACTAAGTATGAAAGCTAGCATAACAACATAAGACATAAGCATAAGAGACAATAACATAATCATAAGCATAATCATCATATCATAATCTCCAACATAAGCATCGTATATTATAAGTCATCATAAGACATATAAATGAGCATATGAGATACATCATATTCATGGCATAGTATTTTCTTAGATATACATGGTTACATAATTCAACCTTAAGTCTTTCGTACTTCAAGAGAACTACTTCACAAGCCATCTCCAAGTATACATGTGTAAGGGCAAGGATAGCATCCCATACTACCATCCAAGTCATGTACCTCTCTTTGGTCGTTCTTGGGCATAGTCCCTGTTCATAGTCAAGACCTAGGTTTTCATGTCATGGATAAGTTTTAGGCTTTCGTAAGTAGCTTCAAGTCGTACCGTGTACGACTAGCATCCCATATTACTACCCACACAAAGTACTCCTCTAGGCCCTTCAAACTAGTCACCTAAGGATCTTGTCATAATACTCAACTTCTCATGACTAAGGGAAAACTCTCACCTTAACTCCATACTATCAAATAAGGCAACTATAGCACAACCCTATCTCAACTTACAACTTCTAAGAAACACTTTCTTGGTTAACCCTAAGCCACACTTATGTAAGGCATGATTGGCATCCCATACTACCAATCACACTAAATATAACATTTGGGTTCTCATGCTCTTACTTCTTGGTTGGAAACTAGTCCCTCTCTTTGAGCCTTAGACACTATGAGGTACCCCCTTGAGCACATCTTAGTCCCTTACTAGGTTGAACCCTCTGAGATACTACTTTAAGCAAGTCTAGGTTCCTTATTAAAAATAGACCCTATGAGATACTACTTTAAGCATGTCTAAGTCCATTTATACTCATGAACACTATGAAGTACATCTTTAAGTAAATCTTAGTCCATCTATACTCATGAACACTATGAAGTACATCTTAGTAAATCTTAGTTCATTTATGCTTTGGAACACTATGAGCTACTTCTTTAAGCATGTCTTAGTTCAAAGGATATGGAGATTGCTACTAGAATCCTTGACTCAACTATGTGAAGGGTTCCATCTCATGAGACCTAGCTTTGGGAAAACCCACACTCTACTGTGTAAGAGTTCCCCCTTTTCTTGGATATTCCTCACATCAACTAGGTGTGGTTCTCCTTTCAACTAGGCACTCGGACCCTATCTTGTGTGACCCTTTATTCTCATTGACAATAACCACTTAGGGTAAATCTTACACCCAAGATTTACACTATTAAGCCTTGCTTAATACTCATGTCTCATGGAAGGATGTCCTTGACAACAATCCATGTTCAAGTGATCTCATCACTTTACACATTCAAGCCTTCATAAGGTAGGTTAGGTGATTATAGAACTTTCACCACAATTTAACCTATTAGACTTATAATCTATTTTAGACCTTACTTTCAAAGCCCTAACATCAATAGTTAATCACCTTAGCTTCCCTCTAAAGCCCTACTATTATGATCAGAAACCTTACTCTCAAGGTTTCTTTCTTAATATTTTATTTATACCTATGTTTTCAAGGTATTCTATTCATGTTCTTCATAAGTAGGTGATTCTAGTCATATTTGATCATAAAGGTTCAATTTCATCTTTACAAGTCAAGATCCTCCACATTCATTCAAGTCTAGTTCTATTCATGATAATATGACCCTAACTTTGATCAATTACTATACATGACATTGATTTAGGAAGATTACCTTTGAACCTTCATATTCACCTCTAATGGCATAAACCCACAAATAACACATTCATCAATTGAAACTAGGGTTTACCATAAAAATCACATGAACTTATCAATACATAATGATTCAATACTAAAACCATCATAATTGAGTACTATCCAACTCATTGGAATCATATTCAAACGCTACCCACAATGTAGAAGCAAACCCTAGCTAGAATTGGGTTTTTGACTTCGCAATAGAGGGGAAACTAGGGGGCTCTATGGGTGGAAGAACCAATAGATGATTAAGCTTCACATACCTCTTATCAAAGCCCTAAACAAAGCTTGAATCCATGGACAAAATCATCCTAAGTTGCTGCCCCAACTTCCTCTCCTCTTCTTCTTCTTCTTATTCTTCTTCTCTTCTAGAGAGAGAATTTCTTAAGTGGGTTCTTAGATGAATTAGTTATAATGTTTAGTTTAGGGGCCTATTAGACTTATATAGGTGGCTAAATAACCTATTAACCGACCTATATTAACCCCTAATTAATAACTAAACTAACCCTCAAGCCCTTAACTAAAAACTAAATTGTTAAAACCTGGCAGCATTCACGAGACCCCCATCCACGAACCGTGGGTGGGTTGACTGGGAATCATCTTGATTCGTGGTTGGAGTCTGTAGCTCAGAAGTTGTAGGCCAACTTAGGCCTTGACCCACGACCCCAACCCACTGGGCGTGGGTCCAACCACGGCCAGTGGATGGCCATGTGTGGTTCCTATTTTTTGACAGCTTTTATGGATTGTTTTGGGGTCCTCCTCAAGGACCCCTTGGGTGGTCCTTGGGGAGTCGTACCCGGACGTTTAACCCCTAAACATGTTATTTTATTTAAAAGGAGAAAACAACGTTTTGAGTCGCCACTTGATTTTTAAAGGGAAATTAAGAAAACTGATTCTTTCAAAAGATTCAAACAGAAATTAACTGAAAATATTTAAAGGAGTTCGGGGTTCTTATTAGCATTTCGAGAAGGGTTTGAAAGCACCCGAAATGCCCGCTAACACACGGTTATCCAATAATTAATTATATTTGGCTAAATTATATAGAGAATAGGCATGCTTGGATAAATAGAGGAAGTAAACATTTTTTTAACTCATTTTTATGGGAGGGGAAATAAGATTATTGCTTAAGTAGAAAAATACCAAAAATACTAAAAAAAATTAAATTCAAGTAAAATAAAGATACACTTGTTTGATTTTAAAAGGCAAGGTTGATTCTTCTTTGGGGAATTGAGTTGGTGAAAAATCTTAAAATTAATTGAACAAATAAGACACCATAACAAATAGGTAAGCAAATAAAGAGAAGAAATATTTGGGCCCAAGTCTGGTTCTGTCCGCTTGGGTCAATACTTGGGCCTTCAATTTTGGATCCAAAGGCGCAATAATTAGTACATGTCCTAGACTAATCTTGAAATTGATTTCTTTGGGTCTTAGGCCCATCTTCCACCTGTCCTAAGAACTAACAAGTGATAATAATAATTGCAAATGAAGAGCTTAGGCCCAAAAGTAACAAAATACAAAGCTGACAATTTAGGGCACTTTTAGCCCATTTTCAATGCAATATATAGCGTATACGACTGATGTATATCGATGTATGTTGTGTGTATCCAACACTTTGATTCGCTCCGAACACCTGTACGTCAATGTCAAGGACCTGATCTTTGATTTTTCATGCTGGCCGACTCGAAAAAGGATTTTTGGGGGGCTTCGTGGCCCCCTTTGAAATGCAAAGATAGAGTCCGTGAAGACTTGGGAAAATTCACATGCAAAAGAAATGGACGTAAGTAAGTTAATAAAAGTTCAAAATGATAAATAAAAAAGGACGATGCTGTAAAATACTGCGCAATATAATATACCACTATTAATATCAAAGTTGTTATCCTATAATTCATCTATTCCGAATGATATTAAATGAAACATTCTAATCTCACAAAACCAAATGAATATGAAGCTACCCCAACCTAGTCACTTTAACAATGAATATAATTTTATATCAATGAACCAATGCTACTACAACATATTAGGAAAGACCACCAAATCAGGCCAAAAGGAAATGAAATAAACAAACCCCCTGGAGACGGTAACTAACAACATTGATGGCAAAATACACTTCAAACAAGCTTACTATAGATAGGGAAAACAGTGGGGGCATATCATCATACGAATTCAACCAGGGGAAGAAAAAAAAGATGGAAACATGCTGGACATATGCTTAACAATTAACCATGCTTACATGGGCTTAATGTAAGAAAATAAAGCTCCAAATGAACAGCAAGGCATGACTTGATTCAGGTGACAAAATTCGAAGCTAAACTAGACTAAACGAATACCAAATAAATTCAGAACAGAGTGGTACAAATCAAATCAGAATAGGCAGGTAGACGAGTAGAAACTAAGGTAAACACGAGACTTAAAACATTCATGAGCTTTAAACAAACTAGAACCTGAAATTTAAACTTATATCTCAACAATTCGCAATCAAATTTTAGCCAATGAAGAGAAAAATAATTACGATGCTACAGTAAATAGGGGGTTGAATTAAATGGACATGAGGGAATTTCAGATTAAGCCAACAAGAGAGGAAATCAGCATACATCTCAAGTCATTCAAACAAGCAACAACATTATGAGCTCAATTAGATAGGTTGAACATCAAAACTTGAACATAAGACTACATCTAATGAGTATTCCAGAATGAATCCAGCAGTCAAGCACCAAAAATCATAATCTAAGAAATCAGAAATTATACTAGAGTCAAGATACTGCAAGTTTGAAATAACTAACATGAGGCTATCTTATCAACAACAGAGTTTAAAACAAACCGCTAAAGCGATAACAATTCATTTAGAACGGATTAAACAATAGAAGGTTGATTTATACTAAACTATACTAACGATTTGTGATTAGAGTAAAATTTAAACATACAGAAACCTGAGAATAACTCTGAAACTCAGAAGCTAAAGAAACGAGAGATAGGCTAAATGCACATAAGAAAACAAAAATGAAAATCACTGAAATATGCATTTCTTATCATATGAAAAATAGAACTGTAGCAAAAGAGAATAAGGGAAGGAATGTTACCTTATTTGTGGCAGCGAACTGAGACAAAAAGAGCTAAAGAGCTTTCCACGACCACAAATAGACTACAACAGACTCGCAAGAGGTAAAATCGAGGAAGTATGGCTCCAAGTACTCCTAATCTCACAACCTATCTCAAAACGCTTTGCGTATATCCATTTTATTTCCTTATCATCTAGCTCTAATATAAGCTGTCTATACTTTGTAAATTTCGACTCCTTTCTTATATTTGTTTCTCACTGTTCTCCCCTACGTTATAAAATATTTTGCCCGCTCCCGTAATGAAGAATAAATTGGCTTTTATAGAGGAGAAAAGAGCTGAAATGGAGGGAAAACGAGTGAGGAATTTTGGGTGAATTCAAAATTCAAAATTCGAATTCCTTTCAGGATAAGGTTGAAAGCTGTAATTGTACTAATTTCTAACAAAAAAAAAGAGAGAGTCGTCTGATTCATTGGTGAAGGATAAAGACTCAAGGAGATGGGACACCTGGATTATTCCCGTACGGAGAGGATAAGGGAGAGAGGGAGACAGACGCGCGTGCTGGACTCGGGTCACTGGATTTCGCGATGGCTTTGGGTCGCGATTTGAGGTTCTGGGTTTGGTCGCTGTTTTGGTGGAAGAAGAAGAAAATGTACAGGGGTGGGTCAGTTTGGTATTGTTGTACGCTGTTGCTGTAACATATGTATTGCTGGAATGGTGGGCTGCTGGTATTGTATTAGTGTTGGGCCTGGGTTATTTTGGAATTGTTGTGTAGTACTGTGGGCTGGGAATGGAGTCAGCTAATCTGATTTGGGATGTTAGAAAAATGGCCCAAATTATTTTACAAAGGATTGAATGGAGGTAAAAGAATGGCTGAAATTGCAATTACACAATAGCCACATGAATTTCAATTGTAGCCAAATTGATCAAATTTAGTAAATCCGGCTAATAATTAAATAAGATAAATTAATATGATTAATTAGTTAGCTTATTAATCTTAACTAAATAACATAATTAACTTAATTATAAACTAATAACTCAAAAATATAAGTATTAATTAACTAAGCCAATTAACCAACTATTTAAGTAAAACTAAAAAAAAAATTGAGGCGATTTTTGAATATTCATAAAATGTATTAATTATACACTTAATTATGTAAAACATATATATAATCTAAAACTTCTAAAAATATAAAATTGATTAAAAGTAACTTGAAAAAATATATTTTGAACTTTATTAAAACTAATTATTTCAAATCGTTTGGAATTTAAGAAGCTCGGTGATTAATATATATTGTGGAGATCCAAAATTGGGTGTCAACAACTGTCCCTCGTTTGACTTGGATTGATGAAAGAAATTCAAGGCAAATGAAATTGACAAATCCAATTTTGACCGACCACATCTTCATCCTTAGGAAAGGGATTTTGGTACGGACTTTAGGAATTACGGCTGAATCCCGGAATTGGGTTTCCTACATATTTCAGGCTATATGAGAATTCAGGTCACTTGTAGTTCGACACTCTTGATTTGACACACGATTTTGAAAGAACTCAAAAGTCATCCCGATATCGAATTATAAAGAGACCCAAACGCTTGGGAATAAGATTTAGAGCGCATATCGGAATACATCCGAGTTTTCAACATTGATACCGCCTACATATCCTTAAACCTTAGGAATCAAGTTGTTTGTAGTTTGACTCGATCGGTTGAAAAAGAAATCTATTATACTAGATAACCTTCGGTTCTGGAAGAGTGACAAGTAAGTCAAGTATGAAAAAGAGGCTTGCCACCTGTTAGCCATGAATGTGACACATTTCACACCCATAATTAAGAACTTACACAGACATAATTTCCAAAGCTCTTGATGCATTGTCACTCAGATTGGAAAGCTGCCTCCGGTGAGAGTGGAAAGTTTTTCGGATGCAAAATTGGAACTGATAAACCCAAGGAAATGCCCACATGCCTTTTGATGATGGTGTGGTTTGATTGTGGTGGAAGTCGCTCCTCAGCTCGCGTCCTAAGAGTTTGATACTCCTCTTTGAACTATGTCCCAGTTCGCTGCTAAGAAAAAGTTTCACGTTGTGTTGCATCCTTTTTTATGTCATCCGCACCTGTGGTTTGTTTTGAGAATTTGCCCTTGCGGATGCTCTCAAGAAAGACTGAGATAAAACTCATTATCATAAAAATGTAATTCAAATAGGAGATAGTGCATTTTACTATGTTGTCACTAATTGCTCTCCTTGGACATTTGGCGTCAGCTTCCTCCAGTTTGACGTAAAGCAAATAATGCTCGTATTTCATATTTGTAATATAATCTTCCATGTACTTTTATTTTGATGTCGAAGTAATAAAATAGGCTGATGAAATATGCTGATAGTTCTCTTGATATCGTTGTTGATGATTCTCTTGATGTTGTTCTTGCAATGAAAATGATGCAGCCGATGTTGATTTTCTTGCGATGCATGGAGAAAATTCTCCCTTGAAAAATACAGATGATGTTTTCTTGAAAACCGTATGCACATTACAACTCATGATTTGATAAGGATTTGGAGATGTCATTGCTTGCTTTGTGCATGGCAAACGACGATGATCTCTGCAACGAGCCATATGGCTTGATAATAATCCAACTGTAACGAGGTGGATAACTCGATAATATTCCAACTGTAACGAGGTGGATGACTCGATAATATTCCAACTGTAACAATTTTGTGATGGCTTAGGGTCGCAATTTGAGGTTCTGGGTTTGGTCACTGTTTTGCTGGAAGAAGAAGAAAATGTACAGGGGTGGGTCGATTTGGTATTGTTTTACGTTGTTGATGTAACGTATGTATTGCTGGAATGGTGGGCTGCTGGTATTGTATTAGTGTTGGCCTGGGTTATTTTGGAATTGTTGTGTAGTAATGTGGGTTGGGAATGGGGTCAGCTAATTTGACTTGGGATGTTAGAAAAATGGCCCAAATTATTTTACAAAGGATTGAATGGAGGTAAAAGAATGGCTGAAATTGCAATTACACAATAGGCATATGAATTTCAATTGTAGCCAAATTGATCAAATTTAGTAAATCCGGCTAATAATTAAATAAGATAAATTAATATGATTAATTAGTTAGCTTCTTAATCTTAACGAAATAAAATAATTAACTTAATTATAAACTAATAACTCAAAAATATAAGTATTAATTAACTAAACCAATTAACCAACTATTTAAGTAAAACTAAAATTTTTTTTGAGGCAATTTTCGAATATTTATAAAATATACTAATTATACACATAATTATGTAAAACTTATATATTATCTAAAAATTATAAAAAGATAAAATTAATTAAAAGTAACTTGAAAAAAAATATTTTGAACTTTATAGAAACTAATTATTTCAAATCGTTTGGAATTTAAGAAGCTCGGTGATTAATATATATTGTGGAGGTCCAAAATTGGGTGTCAACACATGTCATTCTAAGAACGTGAATCGTTTCTATGAGTTTTAACCCTCATACGACACTCCAAAACTCCACTACAAGACTCTAGAACTCACTAGTTCAACTTACTAGTTTCCGGGGTGTTACAAAAAAGGGCTACTATATTAATCCCACTGTCTTATCTAATGTTAAGGTATATACATTTCTACTTTAGTTAGACGTGATTTTTAGTCATCAACGTCCATAAATTGTCATAACAAATAAAATGTTCAATTGTCAGGATGATATGTTGATTGCACAGGATGATATTTTTGGTCCAGTACAGTCCATCTTAAAATTTAAGTATGTGAGAACGATCAAATATATATGTTGACAGTACGTGGAGCTTTATTATCAACTTTTATTTATGGTATGCGTTTGTTCATTACAGGGATCTTGATGAAATGGTACGGAGAGATAATAGTTCTCAGTATGGTCTAGCTGCTGGAGTATTTTCACAGAACATTGACACTGCAAACACCTTGGCACGAGCCTCGAGAGTTGGGATGGTATGGATTAATTGCTTTGATACATTTAATTCTACAATTCCTTTTGGTGGCTATAAGATGAGTGGTCAGGGAAGAGAAAAGGGAGAATATGGTCTCAGGAATTACTTACAAGTGAAGTCAGTTGTGACGCCATTGAAGAGTCCAGCATGGTTATAAACATAATCCTCTTAAGCAATTTTTACAAATAAAACTAAACCATCATGATATCAAATTACTCTAGTTTATGATGTTGATGACGATAAATGTTGGATTTCTTTCAAAACTTCTATATACAAACTGCATTTGATGTCAATAGGCAACTAATTTTATTTAAGTCGTTGTCAATGCCATTTTTCATTGCGTATATGTTTTATCTATTCCGATGAAGATCTAAAGTGTAAAAGCAAATCTTATTGAATTTATGTGAGAACAAAAAGTTGGGCATTATTTCAGATCAAAAGACAGTTTTGACAAATTATATGTAAAATAGTCTATTGCAACATAACACTTGAAAAAAAAAAATCCAAACAATTCAAACCATTAAACTAGATACAACTGAAAACTCTTGAACAAAAGAAAATCCAAACTGCAATCAAATAACACCTGAACAAAAACAAATTAAGAGTTAGAATAGAATAATCTTAACTAAAAAAATAGTGATATGAAAAACATTAGATATAAAAAACTTACCACATTGCAACACTAGAGTAAGAAAGATTAATGCAAGAATGTGGCTGAGTACCGTCGCACCAAACAATATTTTTTCAACTCTGTCGTTTTTTGGAACAAAAATATCTGCACCATGCGTATCAACAATGTCCTCTATCCGTTGGAAAAATTGAGTCCTCCTTATACTCCCCTCCAAAATCAAATTTTCAACCCCATCTACGGCATCAGCTTTTGCTTGTTCCAATTCCCTTAAAACTATAGCCTCACTAACTAAATGTCCATAAGTCCTCAAGTGAGAAGCATTCAATCTTTTCAAACTAGAGAGGTTTGTTGTTACCAATTTCTTAACACGACAGAAGTTTAAAATAGAAGCCACAAGTGTCAATACTAATATTTTTACTCCCTCGTTGCAAGTTAGTTTCCTCTGAGTAAAATAAGAAGCAGCCCCACCAACCAAAAACAGGTTCAAACTTTCATACACCGACTTCGATAAATCCTCCATTCTTTTGTTTAAATCAAGTAACATGTTTTGCAATGTTGAAATCCTACTCTCCACAGAATACAACTTAGTAACAAGTCCTTCCGAGACAAAAGGGTTAGCTGCTTGTGGTATATCCGGAGAGAATCGAGGAGTGGAAAGGTGTGAAGTGACGCTAAAAGCAATTTCTTCATCTGAAATTTCCATTTTCTGAATTGAAATCAAATCCAAAATTAAAATTACTCTTAGTGATCCATTCGTGAGGAGAACTAATCAAAGCAAACAAAGGAGACATATATATATTTCTCTAAGATCCAATAGAAAAAAGAAGAAAGCAAAGAAAACTAACTTAATTTAAGCACAACACATTATAAAATCTTTCAACGTTCCAAGCAACAAGTGTCATGTTAAGAAATAACTGATTAGTTTCTTTTTATTTCCTGTTAGTTTCTTTAATTTTTTGGTTGTATTGTAGAAGTAGCCATTTGATTTTAAAGTACAAAATCCTTAGCAAGCTAAAGTACATTACACAGAAAAAAATGCATTTCTCATTATCTGCAACTGTAGAACTCAAAAGTAAAGAACTGCTAGAAGGCTGAAAGTATCTAGTCTCCTAGAAAAACATATTTTTCCAAACCTTTAGAGTATTAATTGTTGCACATCAAATGCGGATTTGTTTGAAGCCAAAGATGTATTTCAAGAAACAACTCAGTTGACATTGCTTCTCTATTATAAGTTGGTTGGATTGATATAAAGGAGTGAAGTGAAAGCTAAGTGGTATATGAGCATTCCCTCTTTCTTTAATTCATTCAGAACCGATTAATTCTTCCATCTAGGTGTGTTTCTGTTAGGGATGCGTTGGAAGTCATTAATTTAAGTATTTAATTATATTTTTAGTTGCTTTATTTATTATTCTAGAATAGGTTTTATGTTTCAGAGTTTCATAAGGATTAGGTTAAGTTATAGTTATTATTTTGGAATAGGATTGAGGTCTCCTACTTCCATAGACTTCCTATTGATGTAATAATACTCCTATTTAAAGGGGCTTTTGATGAATAAATCGGGAAGTCATTTTTCAGCAAAAACCAGGAGATTAGAGTTCTCTCTTTCATTGAACACTAAGGTTTCAGTCTCCCTTTGAAGAACTGAAGAGATCAAAGATTTCTCTTTTAATAAACTCTAAGTTTTCAGTCTCCCTTTGAAGAGTTGATTTATATATAGCCCTGCGAATCGATCCTTCACTAATGATTCATAACAATTTGGTATCAGAGCCTAACACAATAGGCAATGAGATCAGTTCTCGATTACTCGATTACAAGGAGAACATACCATTACAGAAACCCTAATGGACTCTAAAATTGCAGCAATGGAACAACGCCTCATCGAAATAATTGTCCGACTCATCCAAGAACAATTGTCTAGAATGGGAATTGACTTCACAAAATCAACAACCCACAAACCTAAGTCAAATAGTGCCCAGACAACTAGAAGATCAATAATTCCTGCTACGAAAGGCAATACACCACCTACTTGTAAAGGTACCAATAACCCATTACTTCGGGCACATCGTTGTGAATATTTTTTTAAAAATAAATCATCATACAACAAAAGAAAAAAAGATTGGTGTGGCTGGATTTCACATGTTCGGACTAGCACCATTATGGTATTATCAACATATACAAGTGAAAGACTCAATGAGTTGGAAATAATATCAACGATTTGGACCTCATGAAAGTAGCAATATGATGGGCAAATTATTCATGCTTCAACAAACTGATAAAGTCAAAATTTATCAATGTCAACTTCAAGCTAGGGTTGGAATTGAATAAGTTGATACTGATCCAGATTTTCTGGATGATTGCCCTGAAAGTTGAGCTTGAGGACAAGATCTTTCAACGTGAGGGGAGTAATGTTATGGATGCGTTGGAAGTCATTAGTTCAAGTATTTAATTATATATTTAGTTGCTTTATTTATTATTCTAGAATATGTTTTATGTTTCAGAGTTTCATAAGGATTAGATTAAGTTATAGTTATTAGTTTGGAATAGGATTGAGGTCTCCTACTTTCATAAGTATTAGACTTTCTATTGATGTAATAATACTCCTATTTAAAGGGGTTTTGATGAATAAATTGGGAAGTCATTTTTTAGCAAAAAGTAGGAGATTAGAGTTCTCTCTTCCATTGAACTCTAAGGTCTCAGTCTTCCTTTGAAGAGCTGAAGAGATCGAAGTTCTCTCTTTTAGTGAACTTTAAGGTTTCAGTCTCTCTTTGAAGAGCCGATTTATATATTGCCCTGTGTATCGATCCTTCACTAAAGATTCATAACAATTTGAGCGATGAGCCTCACACAATGGGCGATGAGATCAGTTCTCGATTACAAGGAGAACATATCATTACCTAAATCCTAATGCACACTAAAATTGCAGCAATGGAACGTCTCATCGAAAGAATTGTCCAAGTCATCCAAGAACAATTGTCTAGATTGGGAATTGACTCCACAAAACCAGCAACCCACAAACCTGAGTCAAATAGTGCCTAGACAATTATCAGATCAACAATACCTGCTACAAAAGGCTACCACCTACTTATAACGGCAACAATAAACCATTACTTCGGGCACATCATTGTGAACATTTTTTTGAAAAAAATTAGCTTACAACAAAAGCAAAAAAGATTGATGTGGCTGGATTTCATATGTTCGGACTAGCACCATTATGGTATTATCAACTTAAACGATTGAAAGACTCAATGAGTTAGGAAGAATATCAACGATTTGGACCTCTTGAAAGTAGGAACCTAGTGGGAAAATTAGTCATGTTTCAGTAAACTGATAAAGTCAAAATTTATCAATGTCAACTTGGATTTTGATGAATAAATCGGGAAGTCATTTTTCAGCAAAATGCAGGAGATTAGAGTTCTCTCTTCCATTAAACTCTAAGGTTTCAGTCTCCCTTTGAAGAGCTGAAGAGATCAAAGTTCTCTCTTTTAATGAACTCTAAGGTTTCGGTCTCCCTTTGAAGAGCTGATTTATATATCGCCCTGTGTATCGATCCTTCACTAAAGATTCATAACAATTTGGGTGGTAAGCCTAATACAATGGGCGATGAGATCAGTTCTCTATTACAAGGAGAACATACCATTATAGAAACCCTAATGCACTTTAAAATTACAGCAATGGAACAACGCATCATCGAAAGAATTGTCCAAGTCATCCAAGAACAATTATCTATATTGGGAATTGACTCCACAAAATCAGCAACCCATAAACCTGAGTCAAATAGTGCCCATACAACTAGCAGATCAACAATTTCTGCTACGAAAGGCAATACACCACCTACTTATAACTGCACTAATAACCCATTACTTCGGGCACATCGTTGTGAACATTTTTTTGAAAAAAAATCAGCATACCACGAAAGTAAAAAAGATTGATGTGGCTGGATTTCACATGTTCGGACTAGCACCATTATGGTATTATCAACTTAAACGAGTGAAAGACTCAATGAGTTAGGAAGAATATCAACGATTTGGACCTCTTGAAAGTAGCAACCTGATGGGTAAATTAGTTATGTTTCAGCAAACTGATAAAGTCGAAATTTATCTATGTCAACTTCAAGATAGGGCTGGAATTGAACAAGTTGATACTGATCCAGATTTTCTGGATGATTGCCCCGAAAGTTGAGCTTGAGGACAAGCTCTTTCAACTTGACGGGAATAATGTTAGGGATGCGTTGGAAGTCATTAATTTAAGTATTTAATTATATTTTTAGTTGCTTATTTATTGTTCTAGAATAGGTTTTATGTTTCAGAGTTTCATAAGGATTAGGTTAAGTTATAGTTATTAGTTTGGAATAGGATTGAGGTCTCCTACTTCCATAAGTATTAGACTTCCTACTGATGTAATAATACTCCTATTTAAAGGGGATTTTGATGAATAAATCGGGAAGCCATTTTTCAGTAAAAAGCAGGAGATTAGAGTTCTCTCTTCCATTGAACTCTAAGGTTTCAGTCTCTCTTTGAAGAGCTGAAGAGATCAAAATTCTCTCTTTTAATGAATTTTAAGGTTTCAGTCTCCCTTTGAAGAGCTGATTTATATATTGCCCTGTGAATCGATCATTTACTAAAGATTCACAACAATTTGAGCGATGAGATCAGTTCTCGATTACAAGTAGAACATACCATTACAAAAACCCTAATGGACTCTAAAATTGTAGCCTAGTTTTAACAAGAGGAAATGACAGCAACACAGTCGGTGAAAATCTAAAACTGTAGCCTCAGTTAATGGAGTCTGGCGTCACCATTATTGAAAAGCTACCTCTAAGCAATGGCTTCCCCGGACTGTGTATATTTTTTAGGAAAAATACATAAAAACCTCCCTGAACTTGGGATGAAAACTTACTTTAGTACTTAAACTTTATGGATAATTATTTACCCCCCTTAACATATTTGAAGTGAATTTAATACCATCCTAACGGATGACGTGGCAAAAAAAGAAAAAGATTTTTTTTTAAAAACGGGTTAAGTTATTTTTAAAAAAAAGTAATGGTCCCACTTTATATATATAATGAAAAAAAAAAAACCCCACCCACCCCATTCTTCTTCTTCTTCAACCCCCACCCCGCTTTCTCAAAACCCTACCTACCCCCTCTACCTGCTTGTCTTTTCTTTCTCAAACTCCCCACCACCCTATCCCCACCCCACCCCATCCTCTTTCTCCTTCTTTAAACTCTACATTCAAAGTACATTTTCTCGTTAAACACATAAACAAAAAGAATCACATTCAAAACCCACATAATTTTTTTTACTCTTTACTTTGGAAATTTGATTTTTCTTAAAAAGTTATGAATTTTTTTGAAAAATAAAGACTTGGTCATAAAAGAAGATGAGGTTTTGTCAACCGATCTATAATGTTAATGGTTGGCAATGGCGATTGAAGCAATGGGTAGAGAGAGTTTTTTTTTAAAAATAAAATCACTACAAATAAATGTGTTTTTTCTTGAATTAGTTAAGAATTAGACCTTGATTAGTATATAAAAAAAAATGAAGAACACCGACAATCGACATGGCAATAAATGACGTTGAGTATTGAAAAAAAATCACTGCTAATGATTTCAATATTTCTAAAACTAATTAATAACTAAAGATTAACTAGTATTTAAATATTCTGAAAAGGAAAGAAAGAAATGAATTTAAAAGATTAAAAATCAAATTTTAGAGAATTTTCAAAGTGGCTATGACGTGGCGCTTATGTGGTTCTAATGTGTCAATGACGTGGCGCGTGTGTAATACACTTGCCAACTTGAGACTGGTATTAGATTTTTAGGGTGGTATTAATTCACTTCAAATATGTTAAGGAGGTAAAAATTACCCGTAAAGTTTAAGTACTAAAGTAAGTTTTCGTGCCAAGTTTAGGGGTTTTTTTATGTATATTCCCTATTTTTTATAATTTCCTCTTTCATTGAAAATTATAACAGTCTGTATATATTTCATATGGATAATCAACTACAAGCAAATTAAAACAGTTCATCTTCTAGATTTAAAACGAAATAGCAACAACTGAACACAGAAAAATTAAAGGACGACGGAAACACATAAGGAAAGGAATTCAGACAATCACTATCATGAACGAAATTCTCACAGAACACACACTATAATTTAGTTTTACAAACTGATAAGCAAATATAAATAAGAAAAAAAATTAAAACAAAGTCTATATAAAGCACAGTTCGTCAACTACAGCAATAAAGGAACATTTGAAATCAGAAATTAGAGGACGACGGAAATGGTAGATCCTTCGAGTTCAAACAATCAGAATTACGAACGGAACTAATACTCAGAAAACACATAACTACATACAGCAACAAAGCAGTAAACGGTAGCCTAGCGTCGCTGTCGCCTCCAACGAAATCAATTGAAAAAGTGATGAAACGATTTCAAACACATAACTACTTTGAAAACAGAAATTAGACGACGACGGAAATGGTAGATCCTTCGAGTTCAAACAATCAGAATTACGAACGGAACTAACATTTTGAAATTACAAAAAGGAGGAAAGATACATACCGCAACAAAGTCAGTGAAAATCTTGCCTCAGTTAACGGTGCCTAGCGTCGCTGTCGCCTCCAACGAAATCAATTGAAAAAGTGATGAAACGATTTCAAACACATAACTACAGCAACAAAGGAACATTTGAAAACAAAAATTAGAGGACGACAAACAATCAGAATTACGAACGGAACTAATACTCAGAAAATACATAACTACTACATTGCAAAAAAGTGGAGATACATACAGCAACAAAGCCGATGAAAATCTCGCCTCAGTAAACGGTGCTTCGCGTCACCGTCGCCGTTGAAGAGAAGGCTTCAAACTACCACGAAATCAATAGAAAAAGTGAAACGATTTCAAACACATAACTACAGCAACAAACACAGAAATTAGAGGACGACGGAAATGGTAGATCCTTCATCAAACTAGTTCAAACAAACAGAATTACGAATGGAACTAATACTCAGAAAACACATTACTACTACATTGCAAAAAAGTGGAAATACATACAGCAACAGAGCCGGTGAAAATCTAGCCTCAGTAAACGGTGCCTCGCGTCGCCGTTGAAGAGAAGGCTTCAAAATACCACGAAATCAATGGAAATAGTGATGAACGGATTGTGTCAGACACTACAGAGACAAATGCAGTGCTCCAAATACTGCGCGCCTTCGCCTATTTGTGGAGCAGATTGCCACGTAGCAAGAATTTACCTTACGTACAAGTTATAAAAATAAATAAATTATATATTCAAATAAAAAGTTTAATTAATCTAATTTAATTTTATAGGTACAAATTGCCTTTAATTTTGGTGGTATAAGTAAGGAGAGTTCATAACTATTTTGTTTAGAGAGTTATTAGGTAACAAACTTTTTAGAAATAATTTCCCCTTCATAAAATTCTTTAACTTTTGCTCGTAAAGAAAATATTTAAGATATTTTTAAGATTATAAACTTGTTAAATTGATCAAAAGTTGTCTTATAAGTAAAAAGTTAAACTTTAGATAAGTAGGTTGTCCATCAGCCACACATTTTAACTTTTTTCCATAAGAAAGACGTTTCAAAATATTTCAGAATAGTGAATCTACTCGATCAATTGAACAGAAGTTCTGCTTTAGAGGCAAAATCAAGTAGGTACAAAAATTCAAGATCTAACACTTTTGGGATAGTAGGTGTAATTTCCTCATTTGATATTGAGAAAATTACAACTTAATATATTTGAATCATTTAGTTTACAACATGTACACAGTATTAAGATAGTGTACACTTTATACTAAATACATATCTACGCAAAAGGGTTGGTTTTTTTTACTAAAAATATGGTTAAAACTAGGGCTTTTTTTTTCTACTATAAATTTAGGCTTATTAATGTTTTTTTTTTAAACCATTGCATGTTTCTACTTTTATAAATATTCCAGCTTTTGTTTCTTTTAGTGTTAATTTTGTTCTAAAGGGGTTTTTATATATGGAATATTGTCGTTCAGAGAGGACAATAGCCAAAGAACTATAAAAATGTGGGAAAAAAAGAGTATAAAAATGTGAATAATTAATTTTTATGTATTAATTCCCTCACAATATTTATTAAATTATTGAAGGTATCTAGCAAGTATTTACTAAAACAAATTAGTGATATTAACTTAACTTTTGATATATAATTTAGATAAATATTATGAAAAAATAGGGTGACGTGATAAGCCATGTTATCAAGATAACGAGATCGACAATTATAAACAAGCTACAAAATATAGATATGATAATCTTAATTTTGTGACCAAGATCAAGAGAACTCCAGCTTCGACTAACATCAATCACCTTCTCTTTTGGATTGTTGTCTTCATCGTTAACAATATGGAAATTCATAACACTAGGTTTTGTAGGAGCAGCTTCTGATGGTGGTGACGAGAGTAATAGTTTTCTAGAAAGGGTGGTGGAAGGAAAACATACTAGTATCATTATTACAACTACTTTAACAAGACATGAGGGAAATTTTGCCATGCTAATTAATATTTCAATGAAACAATTCACTATTTCATGTGTATATATAGGCTTTATTTACATGTTATCTTGGATTAGGATTTCCCTTTCCTACTCGTTTCCCTAATGATGATGGAAACTTTTTTTTATGGAATTTCTTCTGGTAACTTTTTATATTTTACACGTTTTCTATAAACAAAAATATATATGGTAATTTTTATATTCTAATTTTGCACGGTTTATATAACCAGAAAACATACTCTAGTTATATAGAGTAATTAAACTATTTTTGAATGACTATATACGAAAGTTTCCTTAATTTATTTAACCACCTTAAACACAATTTCATCCCAACTTCAAACCAATATGCTGCGAGTCCAATCTGGCCCACTTCCACTTTAATTATTCCTACTTCATGCAACTCTCTTGTCCTCAAAAGTTACTTGTATAAAACTAAGCAAGTAGTTAACTTTCTTGTATAAAACTATGTAAGTAGTTAACTTTCTAGTTTCTACTTGCTTGAGAATTATATTTCCCAAAAATAAATGTGGAAGCAACCAATCAACAGAGTTGTATCTACAAATTTGGGTCGTAAGATACATTGATTGAAATAGTGAAACAAGAAGTGCTTCGAATCATTGCAATTTAAGAGATTTCGGTGTCTATTTTCTGTGGTATGAATATGTCGTCAAGATTTAAAGGTAAATTTTATAATGTAATTGCAGGACCAATTAGGTTGTACTCCCTCCGTTTCAAAAAGATTGATCTGGTTTGACTTGGCACAAAGTTTAAGAAATTAAAGAAGACTTTTGAATCTTGTGGTCCTAAATTAAAGTTATGTCAAATGTACAAAATTGCCCTTAATCTTGTGGTCTTAAACATGCAACGTGGAAAGCAAAAAGTAAAATGTTACCAAAAAAGGAAAGAGGTCATTTTTTTGAAACTGACTAAAAAGGAAAGGAGGTCATTCTTTGTGAAACGGAGGGAGTAACTTTTAGGGGATGGAGTGTTGACCGGTCTAAAACTCACACGTTTAAAAGATGAAAGTAGCATAAATGAGTAAAAAGGTGTAGAGATATTAAAAGAAAAATGAATAAGAACAAAGATATTCAAAACAAGGTGAGAATGACCTTTTGTGGTTGAAGAGAGGAAAGCAAGGTTGTGGTTGAAGAGATCACGAAAGCAAGGTTGAGATGGTTCAAACTTAGACATATGAAGAGAAGATGCATAGATGATCCAACTAGGAGATGCAAGCAATTGACTGGTGGGTGAGGTGGTAGGCCGAAGAAATATTGAAAAAAGATTATTAGAATGGACATGACACACCTACAGCTTACCAAGGACATGACCCTAGATATGAGGATATGGACAACATGACACTAAGCTACCACATTTTGAAACCTGCATTTCTGTGAACATTGGCATTGACACCTTAATCACATGAAATGTTGAGGAAGCCAGTTGGCAAAGCTGATCTTTGGGAGATCCCAATAACAAGACAAATAGATGTGATTGATATAAGAAGCAGAAAACTGCACACACTTTATCCTCCTCAAACCCAACTTTGTAGAATTACATTGGGTATCGTGAATTCGTGATGATGTTGAAGCCAGAAACAAGATTGAATTGACCACAGAGTGCACAACCACTAAATTTTGCAATGATCAGGATAGTAGCATCTGAGATATTTACAGTAGGAAAGCAGAACAATTGAACTAATAACATTTCGATAACACGTTCCAGAAAGGCTAGTACTATGTACATGTTCAAGTGACTCATTTGGCACAAAACGGCATCAAGCATTTGTTAGTAGCTTTCACTGAGGTAAAACTTAAACCAAACTGTCATTAAGCTAAACAGATAAATGTATCTATACAACGCAATGGTGTTAGTTAATCATTCAGGGCAGCCATCATGACTACGGCAAAACTGTACTTCTAAGAAAAGTTTTTCCCCAATGATGAAATTTACAGAAAAAGTAGTCAACATTGACGGGAATTTCAAGCCCTGAATGCAGCATAACCTGGAAAACAGTCGGTCCTGAGTCCAGCCATGCATCAGATTAAGTTAAGATTGATGTAAGGATATACTCCTCACTGGTAAAAGATAAACCCCAAAAGTAGAACCATGTACATGCCCAATCAACTACTGAGCCTTCTCACAGAACAGAGTTTGCCTTCTTACAGAACAGAATCAAACGCAACCTGGAAATGAGCAGTATGTCTTGGCTTTGGACAGGACGCATTACCAAGACCTTGAAGTAGTCTAAGAACATCAGCAGTATCATCTAGGTAATACTTGGCTTTGCTTGGCTTTTGCCCAACAGTGCAGGCAAAAATATCTGGGGCAGCAGTGACTGACGGACTGGATAACTGCTTAATATGCTCTCAAACATGTCCTCGTCTGATCTATCATCTCCAATGCACATAACAAAATCAGGTGGAGTCCCACTATCTACCATCATTGAGAGGACCTTTTGTGCCACTAATCCTTTAGTCACACCCTGCAAATAAGCACAAACAAGTAAAAACATGGAAGAGCATAATGCAACATGCACATGTCTGTATCTGCGTGAGACACAAACACATCAGGGAAGAAGGTCTTACTTGTGGCTTGACTTCGACAATATGTAGGCCTCTCTTAACAACTGCAGGTTCATTTGAAAGTACATTTTCCAAATGATCCAACAATTCCTTTGCCTGACAGGAGCCAAAGTCTGGGTCTGCATCCTGATGGTGCCACATCAAAGCACTCTCTTTAGGTTCAATATATGATCCATCAGTTGTTTCAGTGTAAAGTTTCATCACAGGTTCCACAATTGGTTTCCACTCAAGATCAGAAGCCAAACATTCCCAATCCGACATTTTACTACTCCTGCAACATGATAGAAACCGGTTAACATGAAGGTGTCCAAGGAAAACATCAGAAGAAAAACTCCAAATGAGAAATTATAGGGCAACTGGGACAAAGGACCGTGCTATGTTCACATAAAATATCCATTACCTTATGAAATACCCATGTTCAGCAGCTATTCCAAGCCTTTCACACGGTGCAAGCCATTCACTTAATGACTTTCTTCCTCTGCCACTAACAATATACACGGTGTTTTTAGGATCATTGCTTAAAGAATTCAACAACGTAATAACTTCAGCACTTGGAGCTTTAACCAATGATGACCGAGGTACAACAGTCCCATCATAGTCCAAGAATATTGCCCTTCTCTGTGTCCTCCTATATGAGGAGACGATGTGATCAATAGACAGCTTTCTAAAATTCGGAGAAAGTGCAATAACTCTGAAGCCCAGGCCCAAGCCAATGCCCCAGCAACGCTTACTGTAATGATCTTTGCAAGCTCTTTCCAAATCCTGCATAAAGCTACGAGCCCAGTAAGCTACATCATGAGAGCTTACATAGCGGTAGTGCTTCTCATGACGAAGTTGTTTCTCGGAATCGGACATTGTAATGGCCACATTTAAAGCCTCAGCGACAGCTTCAATATCCCATGGATTTACCCTAATTGCTCCACTCAGAGATGGGGAACAACCAATAAATTCTGACACAACAAGCATGCTACTTCTACGAGAATCAGTTTTAATATCCATAGCATCATCCATACCAGGAGAACCTTGCCTGCAAACAATATATTTGTAAGACACTAAATTCATCCCATCCCTTACAGCATTCACTAGGCAACATACAGCAACAGCATAGTATGCAGTCTTCTCATAGTGAGGAACCGGACGATCAATCAAAATTACAGGCTCATAATCAGATCTACCGTAAATTTGGTTGATCCTTTCAGCAGTTGAATATGTCTCCCTCTTTGCTTCCTGAACATCTTTGCCTGAGCTACGAGCAGGATTTACTATTTGAACAAGAACAAGTTTCCCCTGCAAGTTCTGGTCCTGCTGTAGTAGGTACTCAAATGCTAGCAATTTCAAACTAATGCCTTTAAAGATGTCCATATCATCCACACCCAGAATTACCTTCTTCCCCTTGAACTGTTCTTGAACTTCTTTAGCTTTATCAAAAGTAGAAGACAAATTCATCACGGACTCTAGTCAACCCATACGTATGCCTACAGGCAGAATTTTAATGTAAACTGTACGACCAAAATAATCAAGTCCAATATGTCCTCGTTTAGATTCATAATCTAAACCCAACATTCGACTGCAGCATGACAGAAAGTGACGTGCATAATCGAAGGTATGAAAGCCAATTAGGTCGCAATTTAACAATCCTTTGAGAATTTCATCCCTAACAGGCAGAGTTCGGTAAATTTCTGACGAAGGAAATGGGCTATGAAGAAAGAAACCTAGCTTGACACAATGGTAGCGCTTCCTTAAAAAAGTCGGTAGAACCATGAGGTGATAATCTTGAATCCAGATATAATCATCATCAGGATTTACCACTTCCATAACCTTATCAGCAAAAGCCTTATTTGCAGAGATATAAGCTTGCCACATCTGCCGGTCAAAACGATCTCCATGATCAGGACACATTGGAAGCATGTAGTGGAAAAGAGGCCAAAGTTGCTGCTTACAGAAGCCGTGATAAAACTTTTCCTGGATATCATGGGGTACAAAAGTAGGCACACACTTGAACTCCTCAAGAAGTCGCTGAGCAACTTCCTCCTGTTCACTGTGTTCCACATCAACACCTTCAGAGAACCAACATAGACAACCTCAGTTTCAGGAGAAAACCCATCCTTCAATTGCAATAAAAGAGAATCCTTATCCAAACTGAATAACCACTTTTTAGCTGTTGCATCCCTTTGAGCATGCAAAGGCAGCATGTTTGCTACAACAATTTTTCGCTCTCAACATGAGGATGACATACCATCTTAATCACCATCTGTGATAATTCCAGGAACTGTCATCACACGTGGAAGACCTCTAGGTGTCTGAGGTATATCTAGTATATCTCCAGATGCCATGTCCAAAAGATTAGCACAAGATCTTGATAGCATGATTATAAAATAAAATTTGGTCTACGTTGTTAAACACGCACTGCTGGAATTTGAAATCTATGCTTGAAACTTTCAGCCCCAAAGCAATTGTGCAGTAACCTACAGCACCAACAGGTAGAAAAGAGAAATCATTATTTTGCCAACAAGTTCATCATAAGTCGTGATTTCTAACATCATCAGTCATCACAACACCAGACAATAGAACTATGGACTGGAAGGGTTGACGATATTAATAAGCATCAAACAAGGAATGGCAAAGAAACTTAAAGGGCAGGAAAATAAGTGTCAAGAAATATTTAATCTCAAACTAAAAAAGGGGAAAATATTAGAGAGTTCATAGAACTGTTACAACATTGCAATGATTCAATAATTCATCTCAACCACATAATAAGAATGACATGAAATGCAGCACCATGGAATTCGACAGAAGTAGTAGTTTTAAACGAAAATTTACAAGCTGACAACTGATATATTATGGAAGCTACAAGTATTAACCAACTTAGCAGGGTGAAGGGTTGGTTACATTATAAGGTGGGATCCAATACATAAGAAGAGAAATGCACATTTCCGAATGTCATGGTCCAAGAACACGGCATTTAACATAATAACTGTAATATGGCTTTGATAGACTACGGCTGACTCAGTCGCAACAGCAGTTACTGTTGAGCTGTAATGAGCAGTGAACAAAAAACAAGTACCAATAAAAAGTTCAGTTCTAATTTCAACATGTTGAATAAGATCGGTGGATGGTTCATAACGAACCTAGGAATGATATGTTTGTAACAAACTCACATCCAAACCAAAATCTATTTGAAGGCGAGCGCACATGCACCACTTCCAAGCTCTCCAATTAAAAGGATATTACAGAAAGGCCAACCATTAATCCTTTTATCTCTCTGTGAAAAACTAAATTGGTGGAGGAATACACATTCCAAAGATGCTTAAAAAGCTATGGCAGTTATTCACCATCTACTTTCTGAATGTAGCAATTACAGGTAAATGTGCTCATGGTGAATTGCATCTATCCTTTTTCATTATTGGATATTCAATGCTCCTTCAAACAATAAAGGCATTTATACTACTATTTGTCAAAGGCTCACTCAAGGCCTGAAGCGACACTCAGAACGTGTTGAGCTCTTTACTTAATGTGCGCTTTAGTGTTGTCATCAATGTTATAGGGCATACTTTTCCTTGACAATGAGCCTCTTCTAAAGAGGCGACACTAAACAATTGATTATTTCACTTCATAGTAGAAAAAATTCAATTTCTTTGTCCATAAATTTGTCATTCATTTCATGCTTATAATTATTATCCTTTGACTAAACATATATATTAGTATTGTTTCTCCCTTTGCACCTTTTTTTATTAAAGCTCATGCTTTATGTGCGTTGTGCGCTTAAAACCCCTTTTTGCACTGTTAATGCTGCTATATATATCTCTAGAGTACAGCAATTGTGGGTCTAAATTAAAATTTAACGGCTTTACCAATCAGCCATAAAATGAGTTCTAACATGCCGTCAGAACTCTTAATATTTGTTGTTTAATAATATGCAAGAGAAGAATCTAATTAAGTAGTACACTAATTGTCTAGTTCTTTGTTCTGCAATCGTCATTTTACACACGAACCTCCAACCCAAACGACCCCTTAGGATCCTGTCTAATTAATCCCCTAAAACAAATTGTTGTCAAAGGCTCGTTCAAACCCCAAAGTTAGTGTAAAGCAGGCAAAATGCTTTGCCCCGCTGGGTGGGAGCTTAAGGCATATGTCTCATCGCCAATGAAGTTATTGTAAAGAGCACACTAAACAATGAATATTTTACTTTATAGTAATTCTTTTAAAAAATATTGTCATTTATATATTTGTTATGTGTGTTTATAAGTGTTATTCACAAACTACACCATATTTTTATTTTCTTTATTTGCACCTGCATTGAAGCTCGTGCATTTGGTTTAAAGCCCCCATGGACCTTGGACCTTAGCGCTTTACACGTTTTTCACCTTTGATAACACTACTACAGGATGCTAGAGGATTAACACTTGACCATCAAATCGGATATCCATAGAATCTAAACAACCTGTAAAAGACAACTATATCTCTAGAGAAATGGATCAAAATAAGATCCAGCCTTGTCATCAGTGTAATAAATATGGTGGTGAAGTCTGACCTTCCACAGTCAGCGGTAACATCTAACTCAACAAAACAAACAGAAATTACAACCTTGTAAGAAAAAATAAATTAGAAAGTACAAACATAAGAAAGTTCAGAAACAACCGATAGTTCAAATAAGGGCATCAACTATCTGACCATTGATGGTGTCATGCGTAACATAATCACCAGAAATGTCCAATGTCTGACGTCAAGCAAGAAAATCAGAAGAACTTTTCCCCTATGCAATGAACTCGCAAGTGACCTACTGAGTACTCAGATTCAAATAGCTTGTTCAATTTGGGTCTCGCCTCTGCTAATGACCTAACTACATCTTGTGAGCACTAGATGAAATAAGCAGACACTCTGTGACACGCCCTGGACCAAACTTCTTCCATGTCCAATACCATATAACAAGATCTTTATGTGATCATTGTGGGGATAATTATCCCTACCGGCACTTAGCTAAGAGCCTAAAAAGAAACTAAATGCCTGGTTCCCCCCAGTCCTTCACGGCATATTTATGATATTTGTCACCTTATGGGTGATTAAATTTAATTATTTCAACTTTTAAGGTGTCACACTTAATTTTATATTGGTAGAGTGTGTAGGTTTGCGTGGTACACGTGCACAAGGAAATTAAAAACGTTGAAAACTTCAATGACTACAAACGGTCCATTTACGTCACTCTCAAAACTTGGGAAAGTTTTCCAATTTATCAACTTTCTTTATAA
>NW_006239135.1:1037605-1084361 GCF_000226075.1 Solanum tuberosum | reverse complement strand
TTATGCCTTTGATATTAGCATGAAATTACTGGTACAATTCATAATGTTTTCCAAATTCAGTAAATCTGATTTTAAAGAAACAAAAGTACAACTTATCCTGACTTTGTGCAAAACAACCATTTTATGCTGATTTCTTCATTTCCATAAACCATTTCAAATCCTCCTTGAATTTTAAGTTATCATTCACAAAATCAAGAAATGATGAAACTGGTTCCAAAAAAGTAAAGAATCTTCCAATGAAAAAAAATGGATATTTTCTGTAAGATACAGGATAAAAATCCATTCATTATATCAAGTCGAAATACAAGTACAACCATACAAACAAAAGGAATAAGGATCTAAAAATTAAACTGAACCATTAAAAAATAAAAAAATCTCACCTTAAAATTGTAAACCTCCAAAAAACTCCCAGCAATTTCCGATGAGATATAACAGCAAAATTTCCAAACAGAAAAATTCAAAACCACTGCAAAAATCAAACAAAAAAAACACACCAATCTCTACCGTTTCGTCACCGAACAACATATACACCAATTTCCATATCAATAAACCTCCAAAACATGAAATTCCAGGAAAAATAAACAACATATCATAGAAACGGCGTTTCATATACGGTACCTAAAAGACAAATCCGGTGACCGGGAACACGGTGATGACGTCAGAATCCGACGAATTCAGGAAGCACCAAAGATTATCACACACATGCAGAGAGAGAGAAAGTAACTGTGTGTGTGTGTGTGAAGTTTCAATGGAAGAAAATAGAGAGAGGAGATCAGAATGCAGAGAGAAGAAGAAAACAGGGAAATGGTACAAGTGTTGCTGCAATAAGTACTATTTCTATAAAATACTCACTCTATTCTATATTAAGTTAATATTTTAGGTATTTTTCATTTTTCAAATTAATTAATCAGTTTTCAAAACTATTTTTAGAGTGTTCTTTCAATTTTACCTTTTATTAGTTAGTATTGGAATTAGCAATTAATTAATATTTAGTTATTTTAATTATATATTTGATAATAATTAATAAGGATAAAAATAAAAAACTAGGTTCAATTTATATCTTAATTTACTTTTCTTAAAAAGTATGAAACACCTCAAAAATTAACTTAATATGGAAATGTGTGAGAAGATAAAGTCGAACTTGGCTTAACCATGTTTAACTTATCAAGTAACCATGGTTATCTAACTTTGTGATTTTGTACCTTTATTTAATTTTCTAATTTCTATCCTTACCTAATATTTAAGGATTAGTACTAACTACTAACCATCCAAGAATGTCTTGCATTGAATGGGGTTATTTTTCATTAATGAGAAATTTTGAGTTTAAATTTTTAATAGAAAACACTACTCGACGTGAATTTGAATTAATTGAATTTAGATACAGCTACAAAACGTCGGGTGGAAAATTAAAAAAATTATTACTACTACTCCTTCCGTCTCATTTCATGTTGCATCTTTCTTTTTTTAGCTTGTTTCAGAAAAAGTTACTTAATTATAATTAAAAATAACTTAATTTTAAAATTTCTCTTTAATTTTAATAAAATGATTTACGATCATATAAATAATCACAATTTTTTTTAAATATATATTTTTAAGTATTGTGTCAAGTCGAACGATATCACTTAAAATAGGACGGAGGAAATAGTACTAATTTAGTATTGTTAACTTCTTCCATGCCTTTTTAAAAAAAATTATTGAAAGGTTTTGCCTTTAAGATTTGTCATTTTTCTTTCCTTTGGTGTGGTTGAGAAAGGAGAGGCCTGAGGGGACACATGGCAATTTTAAATGGAATTAGGTAAGATTTTTTACTAAAAATTATGTTAATTAGGAGTTATTTTAAAAAAAAATAATATTTGTTGTTTTATTCAGATTTGTGTGGTGTTCAATCAGAGATGGAGTAAGATTTTTTTAATTTATGGGTTCAGATAGTAATTATTTTAGTATATACTAAAAATAAATTTTTAACCATACAAGGTGTTTGAATCAAGCTATTGTATATTTATATTGATCTATTGAACCCAGATTAATTAGTGTGAATTCTCCCTTTATGTAGGACTTGTTTAAGGAAAAAGTCTCACTACAAAAAATTATTCGTACTCGTTACTCGAACGCTAAATATCTAATTAAGGTCAAACTTTCCTAATTCATCACAAATGACCTTAATTTTTAAGAAGTTCACATAATAATTAATCATATGAGAAAAATCTTAATAGTTATTAAATTAGGTCATTATAACAATATTGCAAAATGCTATTACGGTATATAAGAACTAAATAATGATCAAGCATTATTGAAAAATCTTACTAAGCTTTTTTTATTATTTAATATGCATAAGGGCTAAGGCTATACATATTATCTCATTCAATGCATAAAATACAAGTAAATATAAGCTCTTTTGTTAAAACTTTGGACCACAATTTTCTTTTTACCAAAATATTGTTAACAACCCCACTTAAATAACATATAAGACAACTAGAGCCAAAGAGATACCACTAATAGATAAGGAAAATATTATAAAAAGAAAAACTAAAAATAGCCCAAAAACTTTAAGATTAGAATCTTCATATGGATTTATATAGTTCCTTTATTTTTAACTAAATTAATCAAATGGATTTTTAACCATCTTTTACCTTAAAAAAAAAAGGTCAAACAAAAAGTTAAGAAGCAATATTAGTGGTTTACCAATCCCATGAGAAATCCCTCCACTAATTCTTTCTATGTTTTAGGTGTAGTCAAAGCTGCTCGATGTACAAAATATTTCGTGTTAGTAACATCTGAGAAAAGAAATCGCATTTCAAAGAATATGATATAGATTATAGAAAGTCTATCTTAATATAAGTATTATACTAGTGATTGCTTCCACGACTCAAATATGTGACATATAAATCACATAGAAATAGTTTTACGATTCTTTTATTTATTTTTATAATAAACAATGTTATCGCGTGGATAGTGTAAAAAAAGCTTGCTAGTTGTTTATTGGAGAATGGGTGTACTTCTTCTCTCTTAGCTTATTTTAATCAAATAGGTTTAGGTCAAATGTGGATAAGCTATGACTAATTAATCTTTCCATATGCTTTTCTTGATAGACTCCAACCAATGGGAAAAGTACAAAACAAGATATATTATTTATATATATATTTATTAATACAATATAAGATTAACAAACATCTCAATCAAACACGATAAAGGATATCCATTAATTACATGATCTTTGATTAGTAAAATAGTACATAAATGGCATCCTTAAATTACTTATGGGATAGGTGATTTCCCCCACGCAGAATCATTAAAAGACGCAAGGTATTTTTATATATGTGCAACTAAAAAGTCTAAAATACATATAAAATTATTTGGTATTTTGTTTTTTTAAATCTGAATAGGAGGATATGATGAATTAAATCTTAGAAAAAATCACACTTAATTAAATGTGTATTGAAAGTGACGCTCTAATACGAAAATAGATAAATTAAATCCTTGTTTAGAAATTTTCACAACTTGTCTTTGCATATTCACATTTGTCTTAAATATGCTAAATGTGGGAGAAATTTGCACAAGATGTTAGCTTAACGTTCATAATGAAACTTGAATTTTCAAAGGATAATTAAACATATAGTAAATACTAAAAACAAAAATAACAAGCGCCAAGTAAAATTGAATGAACATAACCTTAAAAATTGGTTTAAAAAAATAGAAACTACTATTATAAAAAATAATTGTAATACTGTATAATTTTTTTATAATATTTATTTTCTTTCGGACAAAAGGTTTTAAATTAGGAATATCATGGACGTGCATTGCAATCTCTCTCAAAAAAAAATACAAGTCATGAAGAGGAGAAGGGCAATTTTTTTTTTTAGTAGTATGAAGAAAAAGTAAAAACTACAACGGATAAGATTTAAATAAATGACAAGCAAAAAAAAAAAAGACAAAGTCCCAAATAATAAGCATAATGGGGAAAGTGCATACACTATAACACTCTGTTTGAATCATTATTACCCATTGTTTCATAATGTATTGTATTATACTCTATTGTACTGTATTGTATAGTATATACAATGTTTGGCTAGACTGTATTGTTTGTTGTTGTGTAATAACATTTTTACTGTATTATAATTTATAAATTTACTAAAATATCCTTAATTATTCTAGGGTAAGAAGTATGCCTAGAATTAAATAAAATAGGGTAAATGATAAAAAAAAAATTATAAAATATTATGTCATGATATAATTGGAAAAATAAATTAAGTAACAATGGGAACACACCAAATCGGTTGTTCCATAAAATGGGGGTTTTCATTGTTACGTAACAACGAAATTTAACAATACAATACAATACATTTTAAGTAACAATCAAAACAAACATTGTAGGTATGATAACGATACAATACAATGAGTAACAATGATCCAAATTGAGTGTAATAATTATGTGAAGAAAAGGTATGCACAATCAATGGAATTAAATGTTAATAACATAAATGAAAGGACCTAAAATACCTATAAACTATTGAAAATGATATAAAATTACTTTTCATCTATCTATTAGCTCCAAAATACACTTCACATCCACTTTTGGATCCAATATTAACACTTTTTTTTAACAGTCATTCATTTAGATAAATTTAATTAAATCTTTAAAGACGTGGCGATCCTCTATTGGTCATATTAAATAAATAAATTTAATTAACAAATCCATCCATTTTTAATTAGACCCACCTCAAATCATATCCACCCGCCCCACATTAACTTAATCCAACCAATCCAAATTCTCCAAAAAAATCTCCATTATCATAAACTATGAAGAAACTTTCTAAAAAACGCACAATTCATCTATCTCCTCCTTCAATTTCTAACCATTTTTCATTTTTACCAATTGCAATTCTCACTCTTGTTGCAGCTTTATTTCAAGAAGATAAGAAATCTTTCGCTTATCTCATTTCTTGCTTTTTCGGCGAGTTTGTCGGCAATCGGAGAACAATCCATAAGTTTAAAACCACCAACCCAACTCCATTACTAGTGAACTTTTTGGCGACTTTTCTAGTAACCGGAGGAGTACCCACCAGAAGTCAGCAACACCTGACTCGGGTTTTGAGAATTCCGATGGTGGTGGTTCGAATAGGTATCGTCGCCGCTTGGCTGACCATTTAATTTCTCTTAGCCGCTACTGTTTCAGCTGCTAAATGGACAACTTATTTATGAAATTTTTAATATTTATGAAGATGGAATCTTGAGCAAAAAAAGAAGAAGAAATAAAAGTGAGTCATCATTGAACAAAAACAGGTCATCTAATGGTGATGTTGGTTCTTCCGCTGAGCTGAAAAAGTCATCATCTGAGTCATCTTTGAACTAAAATGGGTCTGTTTCCAAGTCGGATCATTACCCGGTGGAGGAAGCTTCCAATACTCATGGGCCAGGGCAGGTCTAAGAGGGTGTTTGGATTGGATTAAAAATTGATCAAACTTACTTTTAAATCAGTTTTTGACTTTCTGAAAGTGTTTAGTAAATATGAAAAATAATTTAAAATAAATCAAAAATGACTTAAAATAAGTTGTGAAGTGTTTGACAATGTAAAAAATGACTTAAAATAAGTCAAAAACCAGAAGTAGGTATCCCCTACTCTTTTTTTTTTGATTTAAAAGTCATTTCAGTTTGATTTTTTTATTTTGACTTAAAAACTACTTTTGTTAAGTTAATCCAAACGGGCTCTAATTAGAAATGGATAATTGATTTTATTTATTTAAAATATGACCAATAGAGGATTGCCACGTATTTAAAGATTTAATTAAATTTCTTTAATGAATGGCTGTTAAAAAAGAGAGTCAATATTGGACCCAAAGATGGATGTGAAGGGTATTTTGGAGTTAATATGTGAATGAAGGATAATTTTGTACCATTTTCAATAGTTCAAGGATATTTTAGGCCATTTACCGTAACATATTTTAAATATTTTTGATTAATTTTATATTTATTTTGTTGTTTAATCGTAATATTATTGTTTGTTTTAATAATATGAAGATTGTAAAGAAAAATAAAAGCTTGATAAATTTTTACATCTATTAAATGAAGAATATATTTTTTATCAAATAAGTTAAAATATATTTACTAATAACAAATTCTTCCATTGCATGAAGTTGATCCTTTAATATACAATATATATTTCGGTGTTTCATTCTCCTTAAATTGTCTAAGAAAGATCTCATAATGTGAAATAACATTGTAATACTAAACAAATACATCAGCAAGTGAAATTTATATTAAAAAATATATTTAATAATATAATACCTTAATAGAACTTTCTATCCATTTTTTTTTAAAAACTTCACCCTTTGAATTTCGTTATATCTTCTTATATTTAGTAGAAGAATCATCATTTATTATATTCTACTCCACCTTAATTTGCATCATCGGAGTTTAAGAATAAACATTAAATTTAAATCAAAATAAAAAATCATTGAAAAGTGATAGAAAAAATAATAATAGTATGAAAATCAAAATAAAGTGCAAGAAAATCTTTTTTTTTTTTTTGGTAACCACGAAAAGCTTTTTCACTATAATGTTTTTTGAAATATATTGATAACAATTAAAATAGAGTTGTTATCTTATCATTAAAATTACGTTTGATCGAATTGAATAGTAGAATGAGAAAATATATTACACTAATAACCTTTTAATATTATTAAATGCATTTTCTTTTTAATTGAGTAGTAGATCAAAAGTTTCGAATTAGGATATTAAAATAATATCTTACTCTCTCCTTAATTATTATGGTATTGTAAACATTTATTTTCCTTAAATGGTGATTCATTTTTCATTTACAACTATATTCAATTAATTTCTAATGTATTGAATGTGGTTATGGGATATTGAAATAATATCTTTATCTTTCCTCAATCATAATAAAATTATAATTTACCTTTATTTTCTGAATTGATAATTTTCTTTTAATTCTAAGAACATATTGCTTAACATATCGTATTTAGTATGACAAAAAACGCAAAAATTTGAGAAATTAGACAAATAGTAATCTTAAGTTCTAATTAAAAAATGTCACATCATCGTTTACATATCCAACTTTATATATATAAAAGAGTAAAAAAGAAAATAAAAGAGTTAAAAAGGAAAAAATAAGTGATTTAAAAAAATTATATAACTAACATTAATGTTGAGATGAAGATTAAGGAAAGAAGTGAAATAAATTAATAGTATTGATGATGATAAAATTTAAATAGAACATTTTTTATATTTTATAAATATTTAACATAAAATTTCCAATCTATTAAAACTAAAAATAAATGCTAGAAATAAAAATAAAATCGTGAATTATTAGAATGAGAAAAAATATATTAAACTAATAACCTTTTAATATTATTAAATGCATTTTATTTTTAATTGAGTAGTAGATCAAAAGTTCCGAATTAGGATATTAAAATAATATTTTACTCTCTCCTTAATTATTATGGTATGGCAAACATTTATTTTCCTTAAATGGTGATTCATTTTCCATTTACAACTATATTCAATTAATTTCTAATGTATTGAATGTGGTTATGGGATATCCAAATAATATCTTTATCTTTTCTTAATCATGATAAAATTATAATTTAATCTTTATTTTTTTTGAAATGATTATTTTCTTTTAATTCTGAGAACATGTTGTTTACTATATTGAATGTAATTATAATAAAACATATTGTATTTAGTATGACAAAACAACCCAAAAATTTGAGAAATTAGATAAATAGTAATCTTAGCTTTTAAGAAATGTCACATCATCGTTTACATATCCAACTTTATATTAAGAGTTAAAAAGAAAAAAATAAGTGTATAAATAACATTAATGATGAGATGAAGATTAAGGAAAGAAGTGAAATAAATTAGTAGTATTGATGATGATAAAATTTAAATAAAATATTTTTTATATTTTATAAATTTTTAACATAAAATTTCCAATCTATTAAACTAAAAATAAATGCTAAAAATAAAAATAAAATCGTGAATTAGTAGAATGAGAAAAAAAATATTAAACTAAAAACTTTTTAATATTATTAAATACATTTTATTTTTAATTGAGTAGTAGATCAAAAGTTTCGAATTAGGCTATTAAAATAATATCTTACTTTCTTCTTAATTATTATGGTATTGCAAACATTTATTTTCCTTAAATGGTGATTCATTTCCCATTTACAACTATATTCAATTAATTTCTAATGTATTGAATGTGGTTATGAGATATTGAAATAATATCTTTTATCTTTCCTTAATCATAATAAAATTATAATTTAACCTTTATTTTTCTGAAATGATAATTTTCTTTTAATTTCTAGAACATATTGCTTACTATATTGAATGTAATTATAATAAAACATATCGTATTTAGTATGATAAAAGAATCCAAAAATTTGAGAAATTAGATAAATAGTAATCTTAACTTCTAAGAAATGTTACATCATCATTTACATATCCAACTTTATATATATAAATAAAAGAGTAAAAAAGAAAGAAAATAAAAGAGTTAAAAAAGAAAAAGTAAGTGATTTAAGAAATTATATAAATAACATTAATGATGAGATGAAGATTAAGGAAAGAGGTGAAATAAAATAGTAGTATTGATGTTGATAAAAGTTAAATAAATCATTTTTTATATTTTATTAAATTTTAACATAAAATTTCCAATCTTTTAAACTTTAAAATAAATGCTAAAATAAAAATAAAAATCGAAGTAACAATTATTTTAAAGAAAAATATAACTAAAACTGTCAGAAAAAATTGATAAGAATAAATTAGTATCTATTACTAAGAAAGGTGTCACTACATTTTCTATTTTAACTTTATTGTTACATATGGATAGAAACTTTTAGAAGAAGAAATGATTCAAAAATTTTAAAAATAATGATTCCTTAAATGGTGATTCCTTTTCTATTTATCTCTCCTTAATCATAATAAAATTATAATTTAACCTTTGTTTTTGTGAAATGAGAATTTTCTTTTAAGTCATACAACATATTAATTAGTATATTGAAGGTAATTATAATAAAACATGTTGTATTTAGTATGATAAAAGAATACAAAAAATTGAGAAATTATATAAATAGTAATCCTAGCTTCTAAGAAATGTCACGTAAAAAATGAAGATTATCTTATATAACAAAATGATATAAATTAAATTAATGATGAAATGAGGACTAAGGGAAGAAGTAATAAAATAAATTAATAATAATATTGATGATGATAGGAGTTCAATAAATCATTTTTTATATTTTATAAATTTTCAAATATAAAATTTTCAGACTTTTAAAATTTAAAAATGCTTAAAAAATAAAACTAAAAATAAAAATCGATTCAACAATTATTTTAAGGAAAAAATAACAAAAAATGTCAGAAAACATTGATAAGAATAAATAGATATATATTGCTAAGAAGGATGTCACCCCACATTTACTATTTTAGCTTTATTATTACAAATAGATAAAAACTTTAAGAAGAAAAATTATCCAAAAAAATTAAAAATGACAAATCAATTATGTAAAAATACATATGTAATTCTTATAAAGTTATAATAACTAATTTCTTGAAATAAATAATTAAAAGGAAGAAAAAAAGTAATTAAGAAAATAATATATATATATATATATATATATAACTGATTACCGCGCGGTTATCTTTAATCTAGCTTGTTAATATCCGAAAAATAATTTCGAAAAGAAATACATACAAATTCATATAATTTGATGACTGTATGGAAGGTAGTCCTTTTACCCAAGCAAGGAGCATGTCACAACTTAAATACGTATTGTTAATGAGCCCATGTGTCTAGTAGTTCTAACCGGGTATGAGGCGCCCTTTTAACTCATTTGCGGGCTAAGATCATGGCTGACTAGACGGAGTCACTAAGACAAAGTCATTAACATGTTGTATTTAAATCCGACTGTACCACCATCTTGGAACCAAGTCAAGAAATTATAAGGAATTTATGCATATTTAGATAAAGTCTAGATCTTTCATGGTAGATATATAATCGAAGTTAGTTATCCGGCATAGATATAGATCTTTAGCCGATCATAAGACTTGAATCAAGAAGAGTAGTAGAAAGTAAACCGAAAGAAGAATTACCTTAGAAACAATCTTTATTCTCCGGCCAAAGTCCGGGCAAGCTCACAGTACTTTACAATACAAGAGAGAGAGAGAGAGTAGAGAGAAGTTGGTTTTTAAAACCTACCTCTTAACTAAGGAAAATGCAACTTATTTATAGGGAAATAAAAGCATCTTTGTACAGAGTTTTGGGGCCCTTATCTGGGTCCAGTAACAGTGTATTTACTGTTGATGAGCAGTGTCTGCTGGGCCAGATCTTATCTTATCTTCTTTTCACATCTTGTCCTTTAACTTTGTCAAAAAATCTTCGGCTCTTTTTAGTGCTTCTACTGGTGCAACTTCTTCATCTTGCTGTGCTTCGTGCATATCTTCACTGGCACTTGTTTCACTACGCATTGACGAATCTGACCTTGCGTAATGGCTTATGTTTAGAAGAATATTTCTCTTGACATCTTCAAGATATTTTAATATCATTTTGTTTTGTTCTCCTTCATCATGGTTGGAGATTCTTCTGGCCACATGTTTTACAGAGGTTGTATTATCTGTCAAAATTCCTTTGTTAGGAATTGATTTATAATCCTGGATGGTTTTGGCTATATCATCCAACAGTTCTTGTCCATAGATAGACTTTGATTGGGGGTCTTTCTTTATCAATTTATCCCAAAAATTATTATAATAGGTCCTGTATAAGCAAGGGATCTGTTCTTCGGTAAAATCTACCTCTGGAACCCATTTATGAATCCATGGGACAAAGAATTCTATAAAGAAATAAATTTGTTCAATCTGTTGAAAATAACAGATGTGTTCCTGATGATATAATTTGTTGAGATCAGGAGAAATCTTTACCCATTCTTTGTATAACTTAAGAAATGGTTCAGGCAAGATTTTTATAGTTGGTCCGTGGTATGACCACCAATTCAAAAACCAATTTGGTATGGGATTGACAAATATTTTGGCACATACCTTTATAAACCAAGTATGCTTTTGTCTCTCATTATTATAGAGAAGAACTTTATTAAACGCCTGGATATAATCCCAATAGGTAAAGCTTACCATGACTTTATTTAGACTGAATTGTCTTTCTGTCATTGAGGAAATTCCCCAATCTTCAATATGAATTATATATTTTATAATCATCTTTGAGAAGTTATAAACATTCTCACTTGTATTATAACCTGAAAAGTGTTGGAATTCAACACCTGTGCTTATCAGCAAAATTTCATAATACTTCCGAGTTTTGTATGACTCACCCGGGAAATATAGTCCATTGACTAAGTACCTTTGGAATATCTTCCAAGGTTCTCCTCGTCTTTGTAAGTCCGAGTTTTTCAAGAGAAATATCACTTCTCTTTTTTCAACCTTTTCATAGGTCTTGATGTCATCGACTTCTTCTTTGGCGATCGAGGCAAAAGTATTACTTTGCTTTTGAGTTATAAACTCTTGTAGTTTTGCATATAATGGATCGGTGGTAGGAATATCTTCCAAGTGAATTGAGGATGAAGCTCTTTCTTGAGCTCTGGAATTTAAGTTGTATAAACTTATTCCTCCCTTTTGTATAATCGGAGTAGATGACGATGAAGATCCATATGATGATCTCGTCGTGCTCGGGGATGATCTTCCCCTTCCGTGGGATCCTTTTCCTCTTCCCTTAGTTACCCAAGGGTTTTCCATCCTGCATACAAAGCAACAGTTTTTATTCCCAGTTACTGTCATGATTATCATTTGTTTCTCCTATAGAGATAAAAAGGTCTATTACCATTCCATCTACAATTTTCCAACAAATAAGTTCTTTTACATCTCGATAGAGAGGAAGAACCTTCAAGATAGTAATAAGTCTTTTATTAGTAAAAAAGAGAGATAATGGAATATCACCTATCTCAGAATCGACACTATACTCACTCATTTTGAATGTATTCTCTTGATAAGAAATCAGGGAGGGAGTTATCACAACCTTTCTTATAAAGAATCTCAAAATCAAAAGGTGCTAACTGTGCTTGCCACCTTGCAAACATGAGTTTTGACGCATCATGTTTAAAGTCTTTGTCAAACATATACTTGACTGACTGAGTATCAGTTTTTATTAAAAACTTCTGATTGTAAAGATCGTCCTGAAATTTTAAAACACATTTAACGATAGTTAACATTTCATGAGCTACCGTCGGATATTTTCGCTGAGCATCGCTCCATTTTTCCGAATGAAATCTAATGAGATATTCATGTTTATCATGCGGGTTAATTTGTTTCAGAATTCCACCATAACCCATGTTAGACGCATCCGTCTCTACTATTTTAGGCCAAGCCGAATTGGCAAGAGTTAAACAAGGCAAAGTCTTAACTCTATCCTTGATAGTTTTGACTAGATTCGTGAGACTATCAATCCAAGGCTTCTTATGCTCCTTCTTTAGCTTGTCGTATAAAGGGGCTAAATCTCGAGACAAATTTTTGTAGAATGGGGAAATATAATTTAAGCTTCCCAAAAATCATTGCAACTGCGTTCTGTCAGTAATTATATCCGGAAATTTCGAAGCGAATTCAATGGATCGCTGAATAGGGGTAATCTTTCCCTGGCAAATTAAATGTCCCAAAAACCTAACATCAGTTTGAAAGAGGTTCATTTTAGGTTTTGATATAACCAAACCATTTTGAATGACTATTTTCTTGAAAATATCCAAGAGTTTGATATGAGTTTCCAGAGTTTTTGAATAAACTAAAATATCATCAATATAGACTATGATGAAGTCTAAATAGGGATTAAAAATATCATTCATAATCTTCTAAAATTCAGATAGGGCGTTCTTTAAACCAAACGGCATTACATTCCATTCGTATTGTCCAAATGGAACATTAAAAGCAGTTTTATAAGAATGCTCTTTAAAAACTTGAATTTGCCAATAACCTGATTTTAAATCAAATTTTGAAAATATGTTTGCGTCATATAATCTTGACAGCAAATCTCTTTTATTCGGAATAGGATACCTAATCCATTTTAAAAATTTATTAAGGGGTTTATAATTTATGACTAACCTGGGGACACCTCGTTCTTTTTCTGCTGCATTATTAACATAAAAGGCAGTAGAAGACCAGGGTGATTTGGAAGGTTTTATCAAACCTTTTTGTAACAGGCTATCAATTTCCTTATTGCAGAATTCTACTAGCTCAGAATTCATTTGGCAAGGACGAGATTTCGTGGAAATATTTTCCTCAGAGAAATCTTCTTCGTAAGGAAGAGTTACGATGTGCTTCTTTCGATTCCAAAAAGCACTAGGATGATCAGCTCAGATATCAATAGCCATTTGTTCAGAGATCAATTTAATCTTTTCCTGTACTTTAGTACCTTTCAAAGTATCAAAAATATTTATACTGAACATTTCAAGCTGTAAATAATTAACATGCTTTTGTTTCATTTCAATTAATGTGTTAATATCACGGGAAACAGGTTCAGTGATGAAAGTATAACTAATTTCATTTTCTTTATAAGTGGCTGAAAAACCCTTAGCATTTATCTTAGTAAAAGGATAAATAGCATTTATAAAGGGAGTTCCTAAAATGATAGGAGGGTATAACTGATTTTTTACCAAGAAAAAGAAGTGAGGAATACAAACCTTATTTTGGCAAATACGAGTATTGGATAATTTATACTTTATATCTAAAGCATGACCAGAAGCGGATTTAACCATATGAGTAGTTTTCTCAAAATATTTTGTAGGCACTAGTCCTTCTTGAATGCAGCTTACATCTGCTCCACTATCAATCATGACAATATTGGATATAGAAAAAGAATTATCAATTAAAATAGTACATTTAACATACCATTTATGAGCTGTAACAACTTGCATCATTCCCAAAAACATATTTTGTTTAGGGTCAGTATGTAAAGGTTTAGAAAAAACTTCAATAGGATTATCATCAACCTTGTTTTTTCCTTTGCTATTAGCAGACTCAATTTGAGTAAGACGGTGATCACAAATAATATGATTTTGTTTGAGAAATTTAATTTCTTCTTTTAACTGTTCAATTTCTCCTTTTAAGTCATCAAAAAAAGAATCACGAACCACCATAGTTTGCCTAGATGAAAGTCTATTATTGACTTCGGACAAAGAATAAGGAGCAGAATAAACAAAATCATCTTTACCCTTTTTATCATCAAGAGTGCAGTGAGCCGATGAGCTAGCTTTGCTGGCTGCAAATTGAATAATCTTTTCACGAAGAGTACTATCAGTGACCTCTTTGAGAAGTTCTATGACATTGTCAGAGGTTATGGTGAATAAGTCCATATCTTCGAACTGAGATTGTAACTTGTAGAACTCGCCATGCTCACAATTACAAATATCACCATGACATTTGCAAGTATCACTAGTATCTTGTTGCTGATCTTTAGAGGACTTGGGTTGATCATCCTCTGTTGAATAGCTTGCTTCAGAATCTTCGTAGTCTGACTCGGAACCTGAAGTATAAAGAAAACTATAAACCTTTTCTTGAATATCTTCATCTAGTTCTAGAGCTTTAAGCTTTTCCAATTTACAATTTGGAGCTATATGTCCAAACTTTCCACATTTGTAACACTTGATCTTATCAAGATCTCTTTTTGACCTGTTTTTCGTAAATCTACGAGATTTACGATAAGCTTTTCGCTCTTCTCTTTCTTCTCTAGATCTCCTTCTAGATCCTTTTCTCTTTCAATGAGATTCACGATGATCAGACTTAGAAGTCTCATGTTTGGTACCTTTAGAAGCATCTGGTAATCCAAACTGTGTACAAAAATCTCCTAATTGAGATTTCTCTCTTAGCTTATCCATCTTAAGCTGTCGAGATAGCTTTAACTCATTGCATAAGTTTATGCCTTCTTGAGTGCAAGCTCCAATAAGCTTTCCATAAAATAGAGCCAATAAGTTATATATATATATATATATAACTGTTATAAATCCATTGCATTGTGTGGATTATCCATTAGATTTATCCAAGAATTAATTGGATTCATGTATGGGTACTTTCAAGGTGATAAGAACCTTAAAGGATAACTATGTATCTACTATTTTTGTGACCTTTGGGAGTGATATCTCAACACTATAAATAGAGATATCACTCACCATTTGGAACACAATTTGAATAAGAAGAAGTCTTCTCCTTCATCTACTTCTCGTCTTCTTCTCTTTATGATTATATTATTATGAGCTTGATTTTATAACACGTTATCAGCACGAGACTCTAATATCATTTTGATTTATCCAAGTTGAGTATCACTTCTTAATCTGGTATGTATTCATAACTTTATTCGGATCATCTCTCTTATAGCAGGTATATATGCATATACTCTAAAGAGAAAGTTTTAGAGTTGGCTGTCAGTTTATACTTTGATGCAAATATTTTACTAGTACGTATTTAATGATCATAACAGTCAATATGCACAACAAAATAAGGTTAATTATTTTCTTTCACCCATCTTTATATTGTGTGCAATATAATATTATTAGATAGCACATATAGTAGTTTTTATTCCACAAACAAAAGGTGTAAAATTTTGTCTGTATTGTAATTCGAGTAGTAACTTTGGAAATGACATGCATTTAATTGCATATGTAACTCTTCTATTTTGAAAAATTTAAGAGTAGTACATAGTTAGTTGATAATGTTTTTATTGCTTCTTTTGTTCTATATTAATCACAAAGTGATAATATTTTTTTTAAGAGGCTCAACGGTGAGTCTTATTGCATTTGACTTATTATGTCAGTGACTGAGGGTAACACGGTTGATTCAGGTTCCATCGCACCAAAAGGGCAAGACATCAGGTTAAAGTCCGGATGAACATAATGAAAAATATTTGAGGATAAGACGATAGATTCAAGTTCTATCGCACCAAGAGGGTAAGACATCAATTTGAGTTTTGATGCACCATGATGATAAGATATTGGGTCCAATCTCATAGATTTATGACCTAAGATGACTTTATATGAATAAGACGCTGGATTTAAGTTCTAATGCACCATAATGATGATAAATTGATGACTAAAGCAAAAATAGTATATTTTTAATGAAAAGTTTTGAAATTCGTCCCATTAAATTTGCTCCATTCCTTGAAAAGAATGTGGTAGCGACATATGATAACTTTGAAATCCGCATATTGACTTGCTCCATTCTATCGTATGAATGGTGTAGCGGTGAATAATTAGTCTGAAAGATGACAAATAATTAACGATATGAATAAGGGCGTGAAGGAAGGAATTCTAATAATCATCATTGTGGTAATTATAAAAGGAAGAACAGTATGCGTTCTCCAAATGGTCCTTCAAAATGTGAAGGTAATTTTTATCATCAAAATGGTATGAAAGGTCATTGAACTTGTGGTTGTTGTTGACCTAATAATTTGATAAGTTTATAAAGCTACCATCAAAAGAAAGGAAGATAAAGTGATGGTACACTTGACTTTTCAAAAGTGACGTTAAGGCATGTCATGCAAAAATGATAAATTTTAAGGACATGACAATGAGCTTATAATCAAATTTAAAAAGCACATGATTAGTTCATTCCTTAAAGAGAATGTGACTTGTGAGAAACATGATGAATGTTCGACCATTCTGAAAGTGAATGTGTCAAAATATGAATAAAAAAAATATGAATAAGAACATATTCATGTATGGTTAGAAATATGCCACAACTCAACTCTACGGGAGGTTTGAGAGGAATAAAAATATTTTATTTGACAGAAATGGTCAATGGTATTGTATGTTTATACGTCATAAATATTATGGTATGTTTATTGTGAACTACCGAAAGGGTAAAAGAAAGAAGTAATTCTTGTCTATAAAGGTTGTGGCCATGATCAAAATATATTATTGTGTGACAATACAAATTAGTCATTAGTTGGTGTACCTATGGTACAACAAAAGTAAAGCAAGAAACATGTCTTGCTCGTAATAATTTTGACCATGACAATAATAATATAATTTTCTCCTTGAAGGAGATGCTCACCATATGGATGATGTCATGAAATGTGTGATAGTACACAAAAATTAATTACAAGCTCTAATGAGATGTGTTATTGCCAGAGGAATAATATTGGGGTTGTAGTAAGTCTCAAAAAAACCTTTTTAAGTTTCAGATGAATTGAAAAGAAATATTGAGACTATAAATTACGAAAAGATTTAATATCTTCAGATTACTACAACCGAAACAGGTTATAAAAGCTTACCCATTTTTTCCTCTTGTTTGTTGCACACAAACATGGACATGTTGATCAAATCACATGCGAAAGTAAACTATAAGTGTGCTGGAATAAAGATCGGTTGGCATGATCGGTTGGTCATTCCAATTAAAATATGATGCAAAAATAATTGAGAATTCACATAATTATTTACTGAAGAAATGAAATATTCTTCAAGAATTCTCTTGTGTTGCTTGTTCTCTAATGATTTTATCATTGTATCATTGTACCAACTAAGGTTGAGATTATACTCCCTCTGATTTTTGGAACATATAAAACGGTGAATATGGGCCCGTTCACCTGCCATGTGGACCGTCTGCAACTATATAATAAGTTACATCTATGAGATGGTCACATGTGCTTTGTTTTCAACTTACAAATTAATTTTTGTAAGGTTGTTTGCTCGAATTTCTAAATTAAGAGCACATTTATTACGTTGATAATGCTGGACGGTTTAACAGAAATTGTATGCCTCCAGTTATAGCTAAATCATGGGTATGTGAACGAAACTCCCAAATAAGATTTGGTATGAGATGAATTTATTTAACATGTAACAACACTTGTACGCATCAAGCCAACAAAGGTCCCCTATCAAAATTGGTTCAGGATCAGGAATCAAATAATTTTCATCTAAAATGTTGAATGTGCAGTTATGATTTAATTTCTCCACCACGCACAAAGATGAATTCCCAAATAAGATTGGGATGAATGTTAGATTTTTTAACATTAGGAGGAGAGATGATTGACACCTGAAAATTATGTGTGAGGTTAATTATGAATTATCTAGATCCTCGTTAAAAGAAAATGTGAAATTGAAATTCAAGTGATAATTCATTTGCATAATGTTGCAAATCAATTGCCAGATTAGTTTACTGACCCTATGATATAATTCAGCTGCAAATGCTCCAATGAGAAGTCCTAGAAGGGACAAAGTCTATGATACGCTTGAAGCGTAATAGACCAATCGGTTCCAAATGTAAAATTTCTTGAAGTAGGATAGGAGCACATGATCAATATGGTAATGATCATGAGGCAAGTGCTATAAAAGAGCACCACGACATAACACTTCGTAAAACCTTGAAAAAGATTCAGGTACCTGAAAATGATGAAAAATGAAGAGATCTTGATAAATTATGTCATATTGAAATCGATATCAAATAACCGTCGACAATACCTTTGATATGAAGTAGTGTTTCATGATATAGATTGTGAAGAGGATCTTGAATTCAAATATGTCACATAATGTGGACAAATAAATGATTGGCCAAATAAAATGCATAATTCAAGTATATTTTGTTTCACTTAGAAAAGTGATGTTTTGGATTGATAGTCCATAAATCAAGGTATAATGTCAGTGGGGTACAAATAAATTATTATGTGATGGTATAACCGTAAGATATCAAGTACGGCTTGTGCCTTGGGACATAAAGGTTTCTCACAAATATCCTGACATTATTGGAGATGTTTTCTCCTATGATGGATGCAATGAGATTTGTTAATCTGGCAATATATGAAAACTTGAATGCATATAATGAATAATTATCATGTCTAGCTAGACATTATTGAAGGTTATATGAAAATCCTTGAAGCAATCAAGGTGTCTGAAGCATATAAAAGTTTGAAGGAAACTTTTTCAATAAAGCTTCAAGAATTCTTATATGGATTGAAATAATCAAGGAAGAAAAGGGTACAAAAAGAATGACCCTAATTGTCCTAGCATTTTTATGAAAAGTTCAGGATCTGAATTTGTTATAGTAGTTGTGTATGTTGATGACTTGAATATTATTAACACTCTTAAAGAGATTTTAAAAGCTATTGAGTGTTTGAAAAGGGAATCTAAAATGAAAAGATCCTGGAAAGACAAAATTTAGTCTTGACCTACAGATTGAGAATTTGACGAATGAAATATTTGTCCATCAATCAACATACACATAATTTTTTTGATGTGACTTTATATGGATAAATCACATTCATTGAGTATCCCAATGATTATGAGATCGATTGACATAAATAAAGATTCACTTTGATCTCAAAAGAAGGATGCATAGCTTCTTGGTGATGAAACTCCATATCTTAGTGCAATCAGGGCACATCTTGCTAAAAATACTCGACCAAGTAAATTTACTAGCAAGATTCAGTTCCTCCCCAACAAAAGGACATTGAAATGGTGTTAAGCACATACTTGAATATCCTCAAAGGACCATAGACATGGGTTTATTTTATTCCGAGGAATCCAAGACAGAATTGATTGGTTACGCAGATGCAGAATATTTATATGATCCGGATAAAGTTCGGTCTCAAACATGTTATTTGTTTACATGTGGAGGCACAATAATATCTTGGCGATCAATGAAGCAAATGTTGGTAATCACTTCTTCAAACGATGCAAAAATAAAAGCCCTCCATGAAGAAAGTCGAGAGTGCGTCTTGTTGAGATCAATGACACACCATATTCAGGAAATGTGTGGTTTTTCTTTGAATCTTTGAAAAGAATATGTAACCACAATGTATGAAGATGAACAACAGCAAATGAAAGTGTCCACAAGATGATTGTTGCTATGAACAAGTTGAACGAGCAATTTACTTGCATTAACGAGGTCACGAATAGAGTGATTTTCAAGAATGTATTCGGCTAAGCTCAAAGCCTCATCATATCCGTGAAACCAGAAAATGACATATCAGAAATGAGTTCAATCATGCAACATCTTCGTGAATATGATTTGATCACAAAGAAACTGTCAATATTTGAGAAGTTGGTATATAAGATTGGATGACATCATCATAAGAAATTAAGTGATGTTTTGATCAGGGGGAGTACAATACATATTGCACTCTTTTTTCCTTGATCGAGGTTTTGTCCCACTGGATTTTTTCTGGCAAGGTTTTTTAATGAGGCAACAAATAATGCGTATCAAATGATATATATATATATATATATATATGTACTCTTTTTCCTTCACTAGATTTTTTTCCCACGGGATTTTTCCTAATAAGGTTTTAACGAGTCACATAATTTATGGACATCCAAGGGGGAGTGTTATAAATCCATTGCATTGTGTGGATTATCAATTAGATTTATCCAATAATTAATTTGATTCATGTATGGGTGCTTCCAAGGTGATAAGAACCTTAAGGGATAACTATGTATCTACTAGTTTGGTGACCTTTGGGAGTGATATCTCAACACTATAAATAGAGATATCACTCACCATTCGGAACACAATTTGAATTAGAAGAAAAAATTTCTCCTTCATCTACTTCTCTTGTCTTCTTCTCTTTATGATTATATATAAGCTTGATTTTATAACAATAACACTAATTATGAGAATAATAGCATTGATGAGGAAAGAAACTAAATATGATCATCTTTTTAATTATTATTTTTTTGAAAATATATATAAACTTTATTTAAAGATAAATAAGAAAAAAAACTTTAATTAAAGATTTAAAAAAATCAAGACAAAATAAAAAATAAATTTTTTTTTAGAAGAATAATGAGGTTGAAAGAAATAATATCTAATTTTCTCTTTTTTCAAATCACAAAATAATTTTTTGCTTATTCTCCTCCTAATTTGATATGAATTCCATAAATAAAATGATTTTTCTCCAAATAATTCTTCTTACCCTTTGAAACACTAATCATTTTTCCTATAAATTTCTCAATCAAAATGAATTTTCTCTCCTTGCAGGAGGAATAAACATTCTTTCAGAAAGTTTTTCATTTTGAAGAGAAGCTTTTGTTGCATGATCTCTTTCTTTACATCAATAGCTTCACAAGAATTATGAGATATTTTCTCTTTCTCTTTTGTTAAAAAAAGTCACATGAGCTAGAAATTTGATGGACATCTTAGCGAATATTCATCATCATTGTCAGAAGAAGAGCCAAAAGTGAAGAAAATTTGTTGTTGTTTGTTACAAATGCTCAAATATTTTTATTTTATAGGCTAAATAAATATAAACAATTATGCAAAATGAATAGTTTTTTATCTATTCATCTTCCATTTACTTAAATCTATATCAGTGTAATGGATGTTATATAGGGCATAATTAATTGGGTATGACATAAATATTTTCAGTTTTTTTAAAAAAAAAAATACATATAAAAAATACAAAACAAAGATAAAATATCAAAAAAAGGAGAAAAAAGATTTTTCTTTAAATGCTGGTCATAAAGGGGTGCCACATCAAATTGTCTATATTCAGCCTTATATATATATATATATAGATATAGATTGTGAAAACTTTTTATCTCTATACTTAAGTAATTCATCAATAACTTAACAACCCCCACCACCCCACCCCCGCGACTGAGAAGGCTTGAATGGCAAGGCTCGATTTTGCTCAAATTAGTAAATATTTGATTAATTTTTTTAATGCGCTCACAATTGTTCGCACTAGGCTTTCACAAGACTACTTTGATTCTCATCATCATACATTCTTGTAACAAGCGGGTGGTTGAGAAACACATATTATTGAAAGGGGGCAATAAGTAATAGATACCGTTCTCACACGCGAATCTGTAGTTGATATCAAGAATAGAAAAATAACCCTAAGATCCATTTCAATCATATATGTATAAGGAATCATTACAGATTTTAACAAAGTTTCAAGTAATTCTTCATTCTTAATTTAAAAAATTTAAGTTCGAATTTTCAAAATGAATTAGCATTCGTAAGAAACGTTTTTTCTCTCGAAAAGTTCTATTGTTAAAAGATAAAAGGGCCCTCAAATTAAATTAAATTAACATCTTTGCAATAAGTTTCTCAATTAAAATCATATCCCATTTATACGAACTAGTAATATTAATATAAGAAATTAACGGACTATTACGCAAAGTGAAAAAAAGCTATGCCACCTGCTAGCAGGCTGGCAACAACTGGATAATAAAATTTAATATTTTTTTCCGTACCCGACATCCCCCTTTCTTGACTTTTAAAAAAAAATTATTTCTTCAAAAATTATGTAGATAATTATTAAGGTAAAAAAATATAATTAAAATAATTTCATGATTTGGCCAATGGCCACTTCGAAAGGGTGCTATATAGAAAGTGCTAATCTTGTCATCATAAATTAATTTTTGCATTTGTGACGCATTTGCTTAGTATTATTTTATGAAAGATATTAATTTAATTTAATTTGTTGGCATAGTTATATGTCTTTATCTTATAGGTTTTGTTAAGCATGCTTCTTTAATAAGGCAAATATCTTAATTATACATGAAAAGATTTTAATTTAAAAAAAAATAATTAAATAAAAATAACTACGAAAAAAAGTAAATTGTGAATTAAATAATAATTGCGTGATAATGTGTACGAGAATTTAGATTAAAAATACACTTTCTTCAATGTCCTTTTTTATTTCGTGCATATATTTATCTATATATAATAAGCCACAATGCAATTATCATTCTAACTATCTTGTTAGTTTTCAACCAAAAGCTAATAAGATTTTCACAATGCAACTATCATTCTAACTATCTTGTTAGCTTTCAACCAAAAACTAACAAGATTTTTAGTTACATATTTATTATTTGTATGAGCTATTTTATTACTCATTCCTTTTGAATTTGTTAATCTGATTTTGATCTGACAAATAGTTTATGAAAGTAAATTAGATTTTGAGAAAAAACATTAAGTGATACTTGAAGTTGTCCCAGATTTTCAAAAAGACACCTTAACTTTGCGTGCGTCCTATTGCCCCACAAAATATTCAAAATCACAACAAATACACATTTTTTACACAATATTTCCACTTTGGACAAAAATATCCTTCGAATGTGCAATTTCTTAAAAACAAAAAGTCGCACCCATTATTGATGTATTAAAGGATGCTTTGGTAATTTCCTATGATGAATTCGTTTTGCTTGTGTTCTTTTAAATTTATTTTACTATACTAAATAATTGTATAAAATATTATGAATCACGATAATTAATTACTTAAATATTTAAAAGATATAAAAATATATAAAAGATCTGATTGACTCTTCAAATTTTACCGGTGACACATAAATTGGGACAAATGATATCATATATATTATTTAAAAATTTCTTAAAAAGTACTATAAATTACAGTAATTAACAGCTAGAAATATTTCAAAGACAAAAAAAATTGATTGAATCTCAAAATTTTCTTAGTACTTCATAAATTGAGAAAGAAGAAATGACCTCTATTATTTGAAAATGGCGTAAAAGTATTACAAATCATACAATAAGAATTAACAATTTAAAATTTTAAAAGACTTTAATGCTTTATACGTTATTCTATTTCCACTTTGGACAAAAATATCCTCCCAATATGCATATTTTTTTAAACAAAAAGTGGGACCCATTATTGATGTATTCAAGGATGCTTTGGTAATTTTCCTATGATGAATTCGTTTGTTTGTTGTTTAAATTTTTTTAAATAATTGTATAAAATATTATAAATCACAATAATTATTTACTTAAATATTCAAAAGATATAAAAATATGTAAAAGATCTGATTAACTCTTCAAATTTTATCGGTGACACATAAATTGGACAGATGAAATAATATATATTATTTGAAAATTACTTAGAAAGTACAATAATTTACAGTAATTAACAATAGAATATTTTAAAGACAAAAAAAATTAGATTGAATCTCGAAATTTTATTAGTACCACATAAAATTGAGAAAGAAGAAATAACCTTTATTATTTCAAAATTGCTTAAAAGATATTACAAATCATACAACAATAATTAGCAATTTAGAATGTTAAAAGACATAAAAATATTTTTACCACAGTTAACAATAATTAAAAATTTAAACTATTTAAATTAATATTAAAGTTTGATTAACTCTTTAATTTTGTCTTTGTCACATAAATTGAAACAAAAATGATACATACTGGGCCCGTGCTAGCACGGGCTCCGATGTCTAGTATATAATAAGTGGTAATAACTACTACTTAGCACATGACAAGTGTTGGATGATATGTGCTTGATAGTGTTGTACATTCTTCTTTTATGGTTTTACCTTTAAAATTTATATTATTGGACAATTTAACACCATTAATTACCTACTACTTTATTAGCCAAAAAGTTTGACCTCATTTGGGCCCATTTATTATTTATATGTTTTCAATTTTCAATATATGTTATCTATCTAATTCTTTTTTTCAACCTTTTATTTTAAACTTCTTGAAATTTAATTACCTATTTATTACTCTCTCTATGCACTTTTAATTGTTATGATTTCCTTTTTAGAGTCAAACTATAAGAATTTTAACTAATATTTTACAATGTATTTTTTCATCATATTCATAGGCAAAAAACTACCAATTTATAGTACTTTTTGTATAGATTTTGCATATTTTTTTTATTTATACAATGTATTTTTTCATCATATTCATAGGCAAAAAACTACCAATTTATAGTACTTTTTGTATAGATTTTGCATATTTTTTTTATTTATTAAATATCGAATTAATACAATCTGATTTAACTTTGAAAATTAGTCAAATGGACTTTCAAAAAGTGCAACATGACAAATACAAGTGGGCGGAGAGAATATATTTTAGCTAGAAAATATATTAGAGGTACAACTTTTTAAAAAATTTAAATTTTTATTGCGTTGACTCTTGAAATCTTATCATTGTCATATCAATTTGAACAAATTATATATTATTAAAAGTTACATAAAAGATGCTATAAATCACAATAATTAGCAATTAAAAATATTTTTAAATCATATATGGAATTTGGTTGACTAATTGGAATAGAATAAGTAACATGTACTATTTGAAAATAACGTCAAAATTTCTAGAATTCACAATAAATTAACAACTGAAAATATTTATGATTATTCACGTGAATTGAAACATGAGTAACCTATATTATTCAAAACTAACGCAAAAATACTATAAATCACAACAATTTAATAACTTCAAATATATTTTTAAGAAAACATATAAAAAATCGACTGATCTTCAAATTCCATTTATATCACATAAATTAAAACAAAAACAAAAAAAATATTTATTGGGCTCGTGTTGGCACGGGCACCAAATATCTATTCCACTGATTCTTGAAGTGAATCTATCGTAAAAATACTATAAATCATGATAATTGACAATATAAAATATTTCAAAAATGTTGTATGTGGGTAGTCTTATTATGCCTTAAATAGTGTCAAAGAAAGTACAGGTTTGTGATAAAAAAACTTATTCCTTTATCCACACAAACAGTCGCTTCAAAAACTCGGTTATTAGCCCCAAAACATACCATTTATATTATTGGGCCCGTGCCAACATTATCTAGTAGGATATATAAACAAACAAATTATGATAATTACTATTTTTTCGATTTCAATTTGTTTATGTCGTTTATAAACTTAAAAATAAATTAGCATAATTACTTTTTTCGTTTCAATGTATTTGTCTACTTTTAGATTAACACTGAATTTGAGAAAAAAAAGGAATAAATTTGAGTACTACTTATGATTTTAAACTAAAAATATATTAAAATGTCGTATTTAATCTTGTGATCTTAAACATGTTGGATGAAAAACTGAAATTGAAGAGTAGCCAAGAAAGAAAATATATTCTTATTAAACGGACTAAAAATAGAAAGTAAGACAAGTGAATTGAAATAAAGAGAGTATTATTTTAGGAATGTAAGATTAAAATTGAGTTTTGTTTCTAATTATGAGGAGTTGTTTGATTGTTGATTAGAGGTATACATATATTAATTATATAAGTATTAGTTATTTATGTACTCTCTTCGTCCTAATTTATGTAACACGTTTCGAATTTTGGGAGTCAAACGTATAGTTTAGACAATATTTTGGATCCATTTGAACGTCATATCAAATTAGTGATTTGAAATTAGGATGATTTGAAGTTGAACTTTTGTTTGGATATGCAATTTAGACTTCTTAAGTTGTATTTTGTTCTCATAAATATATAAATCCTACAAATTATGAAAACTATCAAAACTTTCTCAACTCTTATACAATTTTACCAAATGAGCATATCATATTTCATAAACAAGGTATCACAATATCTTAAGGCGACACATTAATAAATCACATATCTATACGTTCTTTGTAAATAAATGTTCGCGATTACATGTTATTATAAACTTTCAAATGCGCATAATTTTACAAATATTCATTTTATCCAAAAAAAATAATAATCAGCAATAGTGGTTACTAACTATTCTTTAATATAATCCTTCCAGGTGATACAATAATCTATTCATGTCGAACATATATATTATTTTTTTATCAAATTTAAAACAATGAATCCTTATTTGAAAAATATAAAATTAAATCAAGTTTTATAATTTAAAAAATTGAAATATCACTTTCTGAAAAGTTTGAGATATTAAATTATTAATTTTTAAAATTGATATTGAATTTTTTATTCTAGTTTTATAGAACATAATTTTTTTAGGAAAAAACATAAATGATGTTTTACATTTATATCCACTCACAAATCACACGTAGATCTTTATTCTCATGCTTAATCATTAGCTAAGCCACTTAACTTGAGAAAAATGAGACAATGCATGCATATTAGAAGAAAGTAAATTAAACTGTTTTTCTAAGAATACAAGTTCATCAAACTATCTAACAAAAGGAAAACAGATACAATATGGCATATACAATATATCATTTGTATATCATATGTATAATGTAACATGTGTGTCATGATTAACACATCGTTTTTCTTATTTCTTCGATAAAAATCATTCAAAACTTATCCATGTAAAATATAACTAGAACTTCTATGTTATAAACCAAATACTATACTATGTTCCAAATAGAGTAACAATCCAGAAGACTAGTTATGGGGTGGAGAGTCTATTTAGCCTAGTTACACATTTGGGATCGATTGACTAAAAATAATTACATTCACTGGTCAAATATATAAAAATCTATATTATTTTGTATCAAATTAAAGTTGTATATTTTACGTATATAATGCGTCTATATACAACATATACATTTCTTGATTATTATTTTGATGGACGGCTATTTATGTCATTTTTAAAAAATTGATGGAGAACAAGTGATATATAATAATCGTCCTCATTGAAGACCAACAACGTTGGTCATGGATTCAAGCCACCACTCCTCACAAATAGGCTACCAATTTGAGTCGCGATCTCAAACGTTGATCGACCTACTCTAATATTGATATTATTAAAAAACTGTTGCATCAGAGTATGATCAGGTTAAGGAGTCAATGGACTAAATAACGGGTCTTTTTTTTTCAAATTATGAGATAAGTTGAATTGACCAACTTTGGAAGTTTGGGGGTACAAAATCAAATCAAAAATCGAATCAAATTGTAAATTGAGTCAAACTGAAGAAAAAAACTTGATTATGGTTTGGTATTGGAATTTTTTTTGACTATACTTGGGTTGGTTTAGTTTTAACTAAAAAAAGTCAATCCGAGACCAAACCAACCCGACATTTTATATATAATTTTTAAAATTTACTTTATATATAAAAGTATTTACTTTGATATAATTTCAAAATATTACTTAAAATTTTTCATAATTTTTATTTTTTAACATATTTTTTCAAGTTCTTTGAGATTTATAATTTTGAATGGTTCAATAAGATTATAGTCCATAGATATTAGTAATTCTAATAAAGCTCAATTCAAAATCAAATCAATATTAATGCTAACAAAAAAATTGATTCAACACTAAAAATGACAATAATATTGAATATTTGTTCTTTAATTTTACATTGGTTTAGACATTTAAAATTCATAACCTAATTTTGTTTTTTTATTTAATGTTTAATCATGTAATTAATACTTATTAGACTTTTTTTAGCATGATTTAGTACTTTTAAACTATGATCCTTTTATGACTTATTAATTTGCAATATTTATTTTATGTGATTTCATTATTATTTTTTGTTGAATATTTTATTGTCATCACTCATCTCATATTTTATGTTATTCTCTTAAGAAACACCTTAGACAATTGTATTTTGGTTGGACTAAAGAAATATTTGGAGCACAATTTAATTAGTATATATTTGTATTAATACTTTACAGGAAAAAAAATCTGAAAAAACCCGAGGTCTATTAGTTTGGCTTGATTTATAAATTTGAAAATTCGACACAAATGGTTTGATTTGATATTTGAAAAATCCATACCAAATTGAAAAAAAAAACTAAGATTGAAAAAACCAAGTTTTATTAGTTTGATTTGGTTTATAAATTTAAAAATGGGAAATTTTTTAAAATATCAATATTTTAACATTTAATAGGACTCATTGTCAATACTTTCAATATTTAGTAAACATGTCAAAATTTTAGTTTAATATGTATCTTATTTAAGTTTTTATTATTTGTTTTATTTAAAGAATACAATTATTAAATAATAGAAAGGAGAAATTTAGGGGAGAGGAAATTTTTAAAAAGGAACAATTGCTTAAAAGTCTCATCAGTTACAAAAATTCAAAACTAAATACAAATAAAAAAAACACAAAGAACTCATCCCACTTGTTCATCAAATTTCTAGTATCGATTTTTAAATTTTCATTGATAATACTCAATTTCTATTGAAATGAATTTGATTAAATCACATTTTTTTTATATCCAACCATGGCTTCAACGGATTAGCTTTTAGAACCAAAATCGACTTTTGTGAAGAAGAAGAAAAAAAGAGAGAGAATCGGAGAAGAAGGTTGCAAAGAATTAGAGAATGGAGAAAAAGGTTGCAAAAATTGTATTCATATTAATTTTTGTTTGTCAATTGTTTTTCTTTTACTCAACATTTATATTTTTATTATGAACATTGTAATTTTTTTTTTAGTTTGTAGTCATTCCAATTGGTATGTCAAATTGATTTGTATTTCTTAAACATAGATGTATCATATTTCTTTCACAATAAATTTGTATTTTTTTTAGAATATTGTATCATTAATTCCTCAACAGATTGTATTAATTTTATTATGTATGCTATTCTTTTATCAGAATCTTGTATCTTTCTTTAAACATATTCATATGTAATGATTAGATTATATTGTGATACAATGAATAATATTTTTGTAATACGAATAAAAGAAAAATACATTTGGCAGTTATGTAATACAATTTTGATCACTGGAATACAAATTTTAGTTTTCACTATGAAAGTAAAATACCAATTTTAATTTGAATGGTAAAGTGGGCACATAAAATACAAAAGTTATTGATATACAATTATGATGAAAACATAATAAAAAGAAATATAGACTTGTTGTCATTGAAATTGAGATTGAAATACGAAATGATCACAATAAATACTCGCATCAATTGAAATACAAAATTGACTTTGTTGGTATGTCATTATGATGAACACAAAAAAAAAATACAAACTTTTTTGAATACGATGTGAGAGTTAAATACAAAATGATCACAGTAAAATACGCACCACAATATGATATTCAATTTTAATTTGAATGGTAAAGTGAACACATAAAATATAAAAGTTGTTGGTACATAATAAAAAAGAATTATGTTGTCATTGAAAATTGAGATTGAAATACAAAATAAGCACAATAAATACTCATTTCAATTGAAATACAAATGTGACTTTGTTGGTATACCATTATGGTGAATATAAAATTTTAAAAAAGTAGAACTTGTTTGTAGATAAAGTGATATTGAAATACAAAATAAGCAAATTAAAATATAAAATTGTCGTCATTTGTGTTCAATAGAAAATTGTGATATTGAAAAATAGAAAATTGTTGATTAAGTTGGATACCTCTAGTAGATTCTGCTATTGGAGCGTGATTTAGAGTTTATCAAATTCTAAACGTGATTTCAACTACAGACAACAATTTTAAACAAAAATAAAATCATAAAATAAATCTTAAAAAACGAATAAAGATGCATACCTCAATAAAATGGATTGTGTGAATATCTTTATAAATATATTTTTCAATTTCTGAAAAAAAAAGAAAAGGAAGAGAGGCGGATTTTGAAATGGAGAAGAATTGGAAGACGTAAATATGTTGCAAAAAAAAGAAAAAAAGAAAAAAAAAGAAGATGAAAATATGAGAGAGAGAAAATATTCCCTTTATTTTAAACATATGATAGAGGATTAATTGGGAAATGTGTAATTAAGGTGAGATAAAATAGAAAGTAAATTAGGATACACAAGCTTTTCTAAAATAATGGCATTTTGATATTTTTACTAATATTTATAAAGTATGGAGGTTTTTACTAATTAAGTTAGACTTTTTGACTAATTTGCTAATTTTCCCTTTAAAAATTCGACACAAATAGTTTAGTTTAATATTTGAAAAACTCAAACCAACCGGATCATTTACACCCTAGTCTGCATTATTCAATAATTAGTACAGTCCACCGGCCCATTGAATAAGAAAGGCCCAACAATTGTTTGCCCTCTATTTGAATAGTTTTGAGGCTCAAAATTTGATCTCTTGCAAATATGAATTATTTTGAAATTTGAGTGAATAATATATGAAGTGATTCGAAATATTGAGAGCAGCTCAAATTTATAATTTAAGCCTTTTTTTAGAGGAAATTTGAGTTAGATGAGATTGAAAAAAAGTAGCTTGCTGAGGAAGATGAACTTTTGCAACTATATAAATATTATATAAAGAGTGTATGTATTTATATACATCTCTGATCATAGTTATACATTATATATATGGTTCCCATTGAACTGGCTGAAGATCCGCCTTTGTCTAAGGTTATACAATTACTTAAGTTTCCTCTTATACACATTTTGATCTCAATTTAGGTGCCTACCAGAAGATGAAACTGAACAATCAAAGATAAAACAAGTAAGCTGATTGTATATTTGTACCAACTGATTCAGATAAGATAATGCTTATTATTTATTCGAAGATTACAACGATTGATGTTTACATTAACAACAATTCACATTAACATCAGAAAGTATAGAGATACAAGTAAAACTATACAAAGCTTCATTCAAAAAACCAGAAGCTGCAGCAGTGTAGTGTGACTAGCTCTTAAAAACTTGAGCCGATATCACCAGTAAAGGAAAATGACACTAAAGCATCCTACACCATGGTGTATATATACATGTTGGATGCTTGTAAATAATTACCATACATTAATGAATTGATCCTCTATAAAAACTGGAGTGATCAAGCCAGATGAGGTCTTCTCGTTGTACTCGTGCAAGATTCTGATGAGTGTACTAGCTTTCTTGCTTGCTTTTGAGTTGCCTTCAGCCAGGAGGGAATATAACGGTCCCATGAGAGATGAGTTCTTTACTAAAACAGGAACTGCATCTGCTCCACCATTGATACACAAAGCCAGCAACAATGAGACACAGTACTCTTTTGATGCCCTTGAATTGCAAGAACTTAGAACATTGACAATAATAGGCAAAGCTCCAGCATAAAGAACAGCCATTGCTCCGTCTAGCCTTTCAGAAAGCGTTGTTAAAACTGCTAAAGAATCTGTAATGAGATCTTCCCTTTCGAAAGATTTCAACAGATTAACCACCAAGGGGACTAATCCAGCAGCAATCACTCTCCAGTGGTTTTCGGGGCGCATTAGGAGGCCAAAAATGGTGACCAAGGCATTCTTTTTTCCTCTGTCAGTGCCATTTCTTAGCAACTCCAAAAGTGATGGAATGAACTCTGGATTTTCTCCCATCATTTTACGGTACTCTTCTACTGATGTAAGGTAGAATAATGTACCAGCTGCGTGCTGTCGAGCTTCCATCTTTAGCCCTCCTTTCAACACATCAAGTATCAAGAACAAACCTCCATTTCCAACAATTGTGCTTTTGCATTTAGAGTTCTTTGAGAGGTTCAGCAGAGTAGCCATTGCATTCTCTTGACAAGAAGAATTCCTAGAAGTAACAAGATTCAGAAGAGGTGGGATTGCACCAGCTTCCACCAAACAAGACCTGTTAAAAATGCTTGTTTTAGTGAGCAAACGAATCTCGAAAGCAGCCTTATTTTGCTGTTCCATTGTTCCACCAACCAGCCTGCCTACTAGAAAACTTGCAAGCAACTTCATAGCCTGCTCATTAGCCACACTGCTTGAACCAACAAATCTTCCAGCATCACGATTTCGCCTACCAGTCTCCACAAATGGAATACCATTCGCGGAGCAATACTGCTTGATTAAAACCTTCAAAGCAAAATTAGGAACCAAATCAATACTTGTTAACCTCTCACCAGTCTTTGGACAAGTGGAGTTTCCAGCTCTGAACCATTTCAGAATCGAAGCCCGATCATACGTGTGACCTGAGGCTATTGTCACTGGATCACTCATCATTTCAAGTGTAATTGGACACCTGAAATCATCAAGATTCAAGAACCTGATGACTTGATCTGCATTAGTACTGCCTCCATTGATTTGTCTGCCTGCTCCATTATCCAATACTTCAAACAGAGTTCCCCTGCAGTATATCATGAACCCCATTAAGCTACTAAGGATTCCCATATCTCTCTTCTCCTCAGTATTCCCCTCCAACAACATCTCATTATCCAAGAACTTAACTTCTCTATTACACGCGCTCCAACGTGTAATCCCTAAATAATCAAGAACCCTTTTCAGATCATGTGATTCAGGAACAATTCCATCTTCAAGTTGATCCAAAATCTTCAAAACATTCACTTGCATTCTCCCATCATCCATTTCCACTTCAAACTTCAACTTAACAGCTTGATTCCTCACAAACTCAACCACTTCTTGACCGTCCACAGAAACATCCATTTCCTTCAAGGGAAGAACATCAAGTGCCACAGCAACAGCTCTTGCCAGCATCTGAAACTGGCAAGAGACATCCTCGGATTTTGCTAAAATCCATATTCTTGAATCTTCTCTGCTACAATCATCTAACAAGAAATGAAACTAGTGGAAGATAAAATGAATCTCAGATAAGCTCACAATACTTGAATTAACAAATCTTGAAACCCCATTTGGGATTTCTTCAAGAACAATGAGAATATCCTCAATTAAACGAATCGAATTCCTAACATTCTTCTTATTGGTATAAAAAGTTCTTGACTTGTATTCACATATTGTTTGGCCTAATTGAATCAAAGATGTAACAAGGCTAGAAAAACATACTGTTTCACTAGGACGAATAGCCGGAAAATTGAAAATCCGGCGAATGAATTCGTTAGATTTGTTGATCATTTGATGTAAAAAAAAATATCAAGGAAACACAAAGATCAAATCTAAAGTATATATGAACAAAAGGGGAAAAAATGTGTGTATGATAAAATCTAAAGAATCCACACGCTGACTACTAACTCCGCCCCTGATATTAGTTTCTATATTTCCCATAGTACGTTTTAAGAAATCATTAATAAGAATGTTAGTTTTATTAATTTATCCTTCAGAAACTTTTTAAAAACTTTACAAACTTGTTTACACTTTAAAAAAAAAGAATTAGTTATAAAGGTAAATTGACAAGTAAGGTAGGATAACTATTTAAAGTATAATTAACAACTAATATGAGACGGACAACAATAAATACATTTATGCTTTTAGTTTATGTTTGAAGTTGATTAGACTTAAAAAGAAAGAAAGAATGAAAGTGACTTGACGAGAGATATTTATTGTAGTAGATGGAGGTTGATTATTGTCCAATTAATATATTGTGATTCTATGTTATAAAAATAAAGGTTCAAATTTACCCTCATATTTTGTAGAAAGATTTAATTTTGTACTATGTAGGAAGTTTGGCTTATTCAATTCCGCAACGTTATAATTCTAATTCGAATTTACTTTTAGTCGCTAACAAATCAAATATTATATAGGGAAAAGATCCATATTTCCCTTTTGTGGTATGCAAAATAAAAATAAAATGTTAAAATCACTTCAAAACTTCAAAATCATGATTTTTTTCACACATAATGAAATTGACGATGAATCAAAATTCTTATTTTTCTCTTTCTTTTAGTCATGACACATTTTGACTAAATTTCATTGGATTGTTGTGAGCAGTATTTCTATGATAGTGTAGCCACAATATAGCCATGTGGCATCTTTATGCACTCATGATCGAAATAATTAGAGACCAACTAATATTCCTTCCGTTCGTATTTAGATGTCATTATTTTAGATTTCACGTCTTTTAAGAAATTACATAAATTTATCATTACATCCTTATTTAATGTTATCTTAAAGTCAAGTTTGAGAAATTTGGAGTTAAAACTAAAATAACAAAAAAGATAAATGAAACAAACTTCTAATAGAGAGCAAAGTAAAACCTTCTCACAGTACAAAAGCTAATTTGGACCATTTTCTTAAACGGTATAGTAATGCTGATGTTCAAACGAAATTACGCACACTTCAATTATTTTATATTTAGCATAAGTATAGCAAAACAAATTTCCTTACTTAAATTTGAACAGATTAAAAGATATCATCCTATTAAAATTTAAATCCAAATTCTAGGATTTTATTCAAGTTCATTCATGATTAGATAACACTCTTAAGAACTTGAAAGGTCAATAACTTAAAATTTGATCTTGAAACATTTTTTTTCCCCTTTAGATTCTGAAGAATATTATTATATGAGTTGGCATTATGCATGTTATGAAATTTAATAGACGTATGGGAATAAAAACAAGTCAGCAATTACTAGGACGACAGATAAGAGGCACCAGCATCATTAACTCACTCAATGTATAATATTTAAAAAAATTTAGATGTACTATATAGTATAGTCTATATATGAAAAATGTATAATGCATCGAAGTTGGAGGCTTCGTTTAATGTTATCATGTGATGTGTTGGAACGTACATTCCGACTTCATCTTCGAGGTGTTATGCTAAAATTATAAGCTCCGCTAATATTTCGTTCGATCAATCAATTTATTAATATCATTGAAATATATAATGGTATATTTAGTATAATTTTACGAGTTGGGTTTGCGGAGGATAAAACGTATGTAAACCTTATTTCTACCTCGTGGAAATAGAGAAGATGTTCTCGTAGGACCCTTGGCTCGAATACAACAAATTAAAGTATGTATGAAAATGTATAGTGACAGTGAAGAAAATATAACAACTAATAAGAAAACAGTAATACCAACAAAATAGTGCAATATTCGAAACATCATAAACAACATTCTTCGGTGCAGCGAACCATCAAATTTTTACAAAAACGATTTTAAAGGAAAATATTACATATTAATTACAATTGGTCATAATTGAAATTCATATGGTTATGTCATAATTTGAAATCTAACCCCTTTTATTACAATTCTTCTTATTTTAAGGGAAAATTATGCGGTTAAGCGAATTTATACTACTTAATTAGTCATTGTAGCTATAGTTTGCTATAATTACCACTTGCAACTAACATTAACTATTAATTATGTGGGCTAACTTCGTGCTTGTATAATTCGCCACATTTGTATAATCCGCAATTAACAATTCTTCGTTTGATTTTTATTTGTATAAGATGGTTTGTATTTGCATATGACGATGATTTCGTTTGGTTTTTCAGTTTTATCACCATATACGTTCAAAAACACGTGAATTGTACAAGTGAGATGCGAGTTATACAAATTATTGCCCTCTCTCACTCGCCTCTCTCCTCCCTCTCCCAATTTCGTTCTCTAGATATACAAATACATACATATACCAGTTACATATGTACAATTATCAAACCGATATACATATACAATTCACCTCTCTCCCACTTTTTGCCCTCTCTCGCTCACCTCTCTCCTCCATCTCCCAATCTCGCTCTCCACTCTCCTCTCTTTTACATGTAGCTACGAATCGAAATTAGCAAACTCTAGTTATATAGCGTAATTAAACTATTTTGTAGTGGCTATATACAAAAGTTCCACTTAATTTGTTTAAGTAACCCCCTTAAACACAATTTCATCCCAACTTCAAACCAATATTAACCCAATTACAACAGCCCACAACACAATAATCAGCTGCATCGACCCAAGCCCACCAATATTCCAAAACGCTGTCAACAATTCCAACAAAACATCCACCAGACATACACAGCAAAACAAACCCAGCAATCGATACATACAAGTACAACGTTCACACCCAATTAAGTGGATCGAAAATAGAAAAACACTGTTTATTCATTAAATTACAGAAAATAAAAGGTATAGAGTAGTTAGATGGATCAATATCCCCTTAGTTCGGAATAGATAAGCCATGTTATCACGATAACGAGGCCGACAATTGTAAGTAAGCTACAAAATATAGATAGGATAATCATAATTTTGTGACCAAGATCAAGAGAACTCCAGCTTCGACGACTATCATCAATCACCTTCTCTTTTGGATTGTTGTCTTCATCGTTAACAATATTATTATGAGGTTTTGGAGGAGCAGCTTCTGATGGTGGTGACGAGAGTAATAATTTTCTAGAGAGGGTGGTGGAAGGAAAACATACTAGTATCATTATTACAACTACTTTAACAAGACATGAGGGAAATTTTACCATGTTTTTTTGTTGAATTTGCACCAGCTAATTAATATTTCAATGAAACAATTCACTATTTCACATGTATATATAGGTAGAGGCTTTACGTTTTATCTTTGGATTAGGATTTCGCTTTCCTTTTCGTTTCTTTTTTGGATTATTATATCATTCCTATTCCCTAACGACTATGGAAACATTTTTTATGGAATTTTTTTTACATTTTATGGTGACTTTTTATATTTTACACGTTTTCTAAAACCAAAAACATATATATGGAAGTTTTTATATTTTAATTTTGCACGGTTTATATAATCAGAAAACATATATGGAAACTTTATTTTTACCCATAAAAAAAAGGAAAGATTTATCACCGTCCGCCAATTGGATTAAGTTGTTAGATTTTTACACGAAGCATATATATAGAAACTTTGGATATGGAAAACCTTTTTTTTTTGAATGTTGAGGGAGTGTATTAGGAAAATGAACGTGTAAAAGAGAAAGTGAATAAATAATATGATATGGAATGATTGAACATAAATTTAGCACATACTAAAAAACCAAACTTGTAAAAAAGAAAGTGAATAAATAATGTGAGACGAAACGAAAGAATAATAATATGCTTTATATATATATATATATACATTAACCCACACAAACGTATATTCCTTATTAGATATACTAGATGAGCGTTGCCCGTGCTAAGCATGGGCCCAACGTTTAAAATTTTATCATAATTTTACTTCTGTTTGATTTACTATGAAATATATTTGAAATCCAACGTGGTAAAAAATATTTTTAAATAACTGTAATTTCAAAAAACACAATGTCTATAATTTTAGTAAGGAATCACATTTTTTAATCTGCACGATAAAAGAATCCACATGTAATAAGATACAAGCGAGAGTCACTATTACTTTTCTTTCAAGTTTCAACAATTAGTTCAATATTAAGTTGGGAAAACATTCACAATTTAGTATCCTTATTCAAAGTTTATCAATATATACATAATAAGAAGGCAATCGATTATTATTACATAGATATTGAATGCACGACAGGAAATCTACTTGTAAAGCACAGTTTGTCGTTATTGTTTAAAAATTAAATGATTTTTTTTTTTTTAACAAAAACAACTTTCAATAATTAATTTTACACAGGCAGAATAGGTACGATAAAATCAATAATGTATAGTTTAGAAAGAAGAAAAAAAAACAAGAAAACTAAAAAACTATGAATATGGTACCTTCTGAATGTCTTCCCTTAGAACAGGTTCCAAATTTTCGAGGGGAGTCTAGAAATGAAAGCGAAAGAACAAGCTGCTTAAATACATTTTTTTTCACAGGACATGTACATATTATAAATGGCAAAAAGGGACTTCAGAAGAATAAAGACATCAGCCTAGGAATTGAGACATAAAATTCAAATAAATGGTTGATGTTGTTAAATGACATAATTAGAGTATATAGTGTAAAAGTTAACAGACCATTGCATTAGTTATGCTACTTTACAGCCATATGCATCTTTTACAAATGTCAGATCTAATAGACTTAAAACACATGAACTTCAAAGTGTAATTATATAACTAATTTCTCCCATTACAGTAACAACTTTACTGCAGACAGGTGTCTTCTAAATACTCTTCAATTGTTAATATATGCGATGCTATGCTCATACGAATACATGTTAGGCAGAAAACATTGTGGCTACTTTCCCTGTACATTCTAGAAAAGTAGTGGTAGGAGTACCAACACAGTCCCTATGTATAATTTATAATGGATCTAAAATATATTTCAATGAGAAAAATTACTAATTTAAACACATTATAGCTGCCAAATTTGTTCATTATATATTCATGTGAATGTGATACTACTGAATGTTGAAGTGACATACTTACATAGTTTTAACATTTCCATATGTGGGAGTGCTAATTACATAAATTTACATACTATTTTAATTTAGACAAAAATAGATGCATCTTTCATGCTTGGATCTTCTGGACCATTTTTTTTGATCAAAATCACCTGTTACATTAAAATTGAGGGATTAAATGTCAGCACGGAATCACATAGTTTATACAACACAAGATATATCTGTTAGCAAGTCTAGGATTTATAAATAATTTAATCTAAGTCTTACAATATAGGCACTAAAAACAACAACAAACAATGTAACGGTAATAACAGAAGCATTATAAACCACATGGCCAAGACATTTAACTCTCAACAAACTCACATATTCTTTCCTTCCCAACAACAACATAAGAAATTTTGTTTTTATCCATTTTGTAGTAGATAAGCAAACAATAGAAACAATGATAATTTACGTAAAGATGATTTTTATTGAACGTAACTTGAAAGTAAATGACACATTGCTTACTTGTAAAAATAACATAGTGAGGCCACCAAGAACTACGAATTCAACAAAACTATCGTTTTTACTTCTTAATGACTGATCAACACCAAAGAGTTGATGTTGGAGGAAACTAACCAACTAAGCCACAATAAATGGAACATGGAAACTTAAAATATCATAGAGAAAAATGTGAAAGTTATAGCTTTTACATATGGATGAATAATGAGTATAAAATGCGAGGGTTTAATATACTAAACAATTGTAAGGGAAGCTTCATTGATGGAAAAATATTTATTTAAGTGGTTGCTTTAATTACCATTACTCGAAAGAGCTGTCATACTGCATTGATATATACAAGCCGGAACAGTAAGTAACATGAAGAACAAATTTAAAGAATGATAAATCTAACTTTCTTAATTTTAAGCTGTCAACCACATATATGCCTATTATTTGACTTGTGTAGGATCAGTTGGCAAAAGTATATGGGTCACAAAATTTATAAAATGGTGGAGATACAACAGACATTGATTGGCTGAAGCTGAGAAAGACGCAGTTCTGAGCTAGCGCTTGATTTTGACTCTTTAAAGCAAGAATCGAAAGTCTTTCCCAATGATCAATGTAAGCCATAAGGAAAAACTCAAACAAATCAACAAGGAGAAATCACTGAAGAGATTGGTCTAATAGTCATATAAATCAAAATAGGCAAACAATTCTACCAAATAGGCTTGATTTCACAAGTTTTTAATTACTAACTGTTATTTTGTATTGTAGTTTTTGATTCTATCAGTTTAAGGTGGTTATTCCAACAAGATCAATAGAGGAAAGTTACAACATCTTTTAGGAACTAAAAATGAACAGAATAGTTTTCGGCGATAATAATAATCATAACACCAGAAAGAATATATTTTCATTTAAGTTGATAAATGGAGTACTTGTAAAAAGATGACTTTTAACTAACTTGCTATCAGAGGAGAAAATATTTTCAATTTCGACAAAAGAACAGGGCATAAGGCATCCACATAGCAACATCAAAAGCTTGCAAAACACGGCATTCAGTAGCAACAACAAAAGAGTTCCAAAATAATCACTTTGAGAACCACAGCAAAAAGTGTTTCAACTGCAATTCAAAACAATAAAAGAAAATGTGTCTAGAGACTGAATCGAAGTCAAAGAAAATAAATACAATCCCATTTATATTAGTCAATTGCAAAGATGAAGTTTTAAAAAATGTACAAAATAATTCAAATACCTTTTAATTCTTTTTCATGGGATGATTTTTCATTTCCATGCTACGTTTGTGGGTAGAAGGATTATATTTGTTTGCCATGTTGGATATTCTTTTTCCCCTGAACTAAGATGTTCAATTGTGCGCTTTTTTTGCATCTGTAACATTGACTGTCGTAGATGCCATTGGTTTATGAATCACATCTTCTTTCTCCAAGTAAGACAAAATGGATAATTTTTACGTTGCATCCAATTTTTTTGTGAATAGCCTTTTCATTTGAATGTTGAATATCTTGCCGTTCAATTGATCTTCCACATTTTGGAGCGATAATGTTTCTTTCTGAAAAAATGAAAAAAAAGAGATTAATAATAACAAAATCATTAATGTTTTATATTTTATATATATAATAATTAGAAAATAAAGCGAACAGACAAATCGAAAGAGATTGGATATTTTTACCATTAAAGAAGATGTTCAACAACAATAGCATATGCAAGGATCATGAATTTTGAAATTAAAAGAAAAGTGGATGAGGAAAGAAATTTACATTTGTAATTAAATTCAATAGTAAAGGTCTTTCAACTAATCAGAGTCAACATGCAACAGTTCTAAAACCATCATGCCTATTGTGGTAGGTGCGCATGACAACTTAGGTACAAAGCTTTGAGCTAATGGGTAGCTATGTGAGATGGATAAAAGTAAAATAAATATATACAATGATAATATTTTTATAAAGAAAGTTGAATGTAAACAGACAACAAAAAGTATAAGTTGGGTGCTGGAGAAAAGAAACATGAACTTAAGATATGAAGTTTTGAATGAAAAGAGTAGACTGAACACGTTACAAATTCTCTCATGCTAGAGTTCTAAGTTTATAGAGTTATAGTATTTTTTTCAAGTCAAGGAACCCATATGTTCACATGATCATATATACATTCATTTGAAACTCTTAGAAGTTAGATAGTATATTTTTCACAAAATTAAAGAAAGTGATTGCCCTTGGTCGTCCAAGGCTTCACATTTCTATATAATATATATATAAGATAGAAATATAAATATATGATTAGTAATCTTAGAATAAGTAATTAATAATTAATTCACGAGATATTTGTCTATTGAAGGTAAGTTTCCATTCCCTCATTATCTACAACATTCTATGTTATTTGATAAGGAACTCACGAGATATTGTTTGAAAGTTGTGAGCTGAAGTTTTTCGACTATAAAGGTCTTCACAACTTATATGATACATAAAAAATGAATCTTTATTAGAAATTCTCTTATGCTAGATTTCTAAGCCTATAGAGCTATAGTATCCTTTTCAAGTTAAGGAAGTCATATGTTCACTTGATCATAAGGAAATCTAGTACTATATTATAACTTAACCTTTTCAAAAATACCTTTGACGTTTTTATATCATCATAAATCGATTATATACTACCATAACTTCATAAGTGCTCAACTATTACGATCCTTATTTGTCAATGAGAGCAATAAGATTTCAGAAATGTATCACCAAACACATCAGTATATTGCGACTCTCATGCTAGAGCACTTGTTATGTAGCATATAATTTAGACAGTAGTGAGTTAGAAAATCTCATCGTAGATTCCCTTAACTGTTACAAGCTTGTGTTGAAGAGAAGAAATAAGAAACAATGAAAATACAAAATCACAACAAGTTCTTTGTGATTATTTGGTACGAAAAAAGTAATATGTACCTTGACGAAGCAAATTTCATAAATTTCTTCTGAAGTGAGGTGCAACAATTTCTCTGCAATTTCATCCGAAACAATAACTGTTGCAAAACTGCTGTTGTCCTTAATAGTAACTTCAAATTGACATCTGTTTTGATAATTAATGAAAAATTTAAAAAATAATGGTTAGTTAAGACATTTATTTCTTTGAACAAACAAAATAAATAATCTTAATTAGTTATTATTAATTTTGTAGAAGAGCAAATATACCTAGGAATAAGATGCGTGGATCGGTGACAACTTGTGCAGTAGATTTCCCTTCGCACGTTATATCTTGTGAACAATTGCTTACAATTTGAGCATGCTAACACACTAAAGAGTTGATCCTTACTTGGAAGGGACAATTCAGCCTGAACATTAAATACTTGTCCCTTCAAATTCAATATACCAAATATTATTTTTTACTGAAAATAAAAAAAATGTAAAAATAGAATAATATACTTGTTGTTCTTACCCGGAGGTTGTGCCTGGATGTTAGCCACAGATATAACCTCATCCTCAAATGGAATCAACATAATAGAGCCTATTGGAGTTGTACTTTTCATCTTATAAGTAACAAGCTTTGTTTCAATTGTTTTGATCCTATAAACAAGTAAAATTATGAAAATTTATTAATATTGGACTCATCGAAAACACTTGTGTCATTTTGAAAATTGTAAAAAGGATTGTAAAGAAGTCTACGGTCCATACATTTATCAAAAACAAATAAGACTACTACTATCTTCATTTTGCTATATATGTGTTGTAGAAAGATTATGAAAAAAGAAATAAAAGTGAAATTTAAAACTTTGTGATTGTATGATTAAAGATGTGTTTTATATTTCAAAATATTCTGGAATTCCGATGCATTAAATAAAAATGTATATTACCACGTCCTTAACTCAGCAGCCTGTGGATATGGAGGATTGATTTCAATTGTTATATTGAATTTACTCGTCAAACCAACGAATCTATTTGACGTTCCTACGTGCATATGAATATGTGATTTTAGTTTCATCATGTCATATATTTTTCAAAAAAGAAAAATACAAATTTATTGCACTTTTACCTGAGGATGATTTCCCAATGCTCCTAGCAAGAATGATCGGGTAATCATGAAGTTGGTTGAAAAGTTTAACTCCCTCATGATTAATAAAATCCTCCCAAAGTGTTAGTTTTGTTGGTTTTTTCCTGCATATGATTCGAAGGATGTTTTCAAATATTAAAATAAAGTTACAGAAGATATGTGATATTGTAAAAACATTATATTATAATTAATAAAATTCAAATTATATTATTATCAACAAATACCAGCTTTTTGTCCTATAAAAGTCAGTGAAATGGATCAACTACATCCAATATAGACTGCAACAGAAACATCTTTGGTAACTATTATCAATATCATAAGCAAATGAACATATGGGAGAGTAATAAAGGAGAAGATATAAAACCTCAAACATGGTTTTTCCAACTTTGTAAGAGTTACTTATCGAGAACTTAGTTTAAAACTGCTTAATTAATAGATAAAAAATGAAATTTTCGTGGAAAGACGAAAAAACTCAAACAACAACAACCTAGTGAAATCAAACATGTGGGTTAAATGGAGGTAGAGTGTTTGCAAATCTTATCCCTACGAGTACTCAATATCTACCAGGGACCTCAATAAACGTGGATATCATTAGTTGTTGATCAAATTTCAATCTTGATCTTTAAAAAATAAGAGAAAATCATAGCAGAGGAAATAAATCAAATAGGGTAACCAGTATATTTCTCTTTAAGAGACTATCTTCACAATATTGAGAAATTAATTTATCTAAAATAAAAAGGGCAGGAACAAATCAGGAAGAAGATCAATCCTTATAAAAACTGAACCTTTATTTCAGAATGATTCAAAGGGACAAGGCATTCAAGCACATTACTTAAACAAAAGAGAGGGGAAGATGCACAAACAAACAAAAAAAAGAAAGAATGAAAAGACAATATTTGCAAAAACAAACAAGAACACTTCTAAAAGTACAACTATAGTCCCAAAAAGTAGGAGTGCACATTTGGAGAAGACGACTACAGAGACAACGTTATTGAAACTTGAAAAGATTAATCACTTTATTAAATACAAGTATATACATCAACTAAAAAAATGAAAAAGAAAAAAGAGAACACTATCAATGAAAAAGAACCTATTTTTGAAAACAAGTAATAAGATATGAAAATAAATGACAAGAGTGATATTCTATATATACTTACAGCTTGTCCATGACAATAAACTCTTGAATTCGTTTTCCAGTTGCAGTCTTTGTTGAAGGATTGCCATTAATGACAATGGCAAGTACATCTTGCATTAAACAAAAATAAAGAAAGAATAATTAGATCATGAGAACTATTCTATTATATATACTAACAATTAGATTTTATTTATGTGAATAATAATAATAATTAAATAAATTTATAAATACCAAATTCAAATTCTTTGGGTTGATACTCAAAAGTGTCAAATGTGGCAAGAGCTAGTCGGGTTGGTGGTGGTAATGGATCCTCTGGAGGTTTGACCTCTTCAACTGGTTCAACAATGGTGTTTTTATCGAGTGTCCAAATGAATTTGTTAAGTGGATTTTCATATCCAAGAGGTGGTTCTTTCACAAATGCAACAGATACCAAATAAGTCTTGGAAGCAGCAAATTCTTTTTCAAAATATGTTATATCAGTACTGAAAATAGTGGCCTGAACTTGATTCTCCTGTAAAAGAATTTGTAAAAAGTTTGATTAGTTGTGTAAAATTTAAAAGTTATCTTGTTATTTTTCATATTATTAAAGTAAAAATATAAAATGATGGGTTATTTAGTTAACTCAATTAAACTTTGGCTTTTAAAATCAATAATATATTAATAATAAAAATAAATACCTCTTCATCTTGCAGAATTAAGACTTGGTATTTTGTGGTTTTATCTTTGTTGTCCCTTAGTCGACTTTTATCAACAACTTGGACCTTACAGGTTCAATTTTTAGTAGTTGGAGTGGTCATATTGATGGTATATCTTTCCGCCATGTTGAAATATCTGCAATTAAAATATTGGTATTTTGTGGTTTTATCTTTGTTGTCCCTTGGTCGACTTTTATCAACAACTTGGACTTTACAGGTCCAATCTTTAGTATCGGGAGTGATCATATTGATGGTATATCTTTCCGCCATGTTGAAATATCTGCAATTAAAATGCATTATTAGAGGATAAACTAAAGGCAAATGTATAATGAAAGCAATATTATAATATAGATAAATAATATATATATATATATATATATAGTATATGTAAGTTGTATATGAGATTTACCATTGCAAATTATAGCACAAAGTTCAAGAAAATGCTTTTTCAATAATTTCATCATAGACAACATTATATGTCGAATGATCATCATTTTCGTTAATTAAAGGTGGTCTAATTAATACTTTTAGATTGTTAGAACTTGTAGCTCTTGATAAAGCAATATACAATTGTCCATGAGAGAAGACAGGTTCACGTAAATATATACCAACAAAATCTAATGTTTGTCCTTGAGCTTTATTTATAGTCATGGCAAAACATAATCGTAAGGGAAACTGTGTTCTTTTAAAAGGAATAGGCAATTTTTCATCTTCTGAAGTCATGAGTGGTATTCGTGGAATAAATACATGAGTATTTTTAAAATCACCGTAAGTTATTGTTGCACTGTTAACATGAGGTTTAAAATCATTACATATTAAGCGTGTCCCATTGCATAAACCTTCACAAGGATTTAAATTTCTTAATAACATAATCGGACAATTTTTCTTCAAAGTTAATTTGTATGGAGGTAAACCAATAGGATTTAAAGTGTGTAAGAAATCTTCATATTCACTTTGATCTTTTGGATCAATAGTTTCATCTATAGCAATATATACTTTTTCAGTGTTTGAAAATTGAGAGATCAACATGTCATTTATTTCATCAACAAAATCATTTTTAGTTGTTAGAATAGCACGACAAGTAACATACGAAGTTTTTGTACAACATGTGTATAAATCAGGATAAGTATTTCTAAAGAGAAGATTTAGAGATTCTTTTTCAGAAGTAAAAGGAATAATGAGAGAATGAGGAATTTCAATTTTTCCATGATCATTTGTTTTTTATTTTCCATCACCAATTCTCATTAAATATTCACAAAATTCAGGATCTTTAGTTGCACGCATATTCTTCGATAACTGTAATTTTTCAAGTTGATTCCAAATTTCAGAGAACAATAAACTTTCACGAATAAAATCTTCTTTTTTTTCACTACGAACAATAGGAAGAGTTTGTCTGAAATCACCACTAAAAACAACTATTTTACCACCAAATAACGTATTTGTTTCCATTAGATCTCTTAAAAGCAAGTCAAATGCTTCAACCATTTTCTTTTTTGCCATTGAAATTTCATCCCACACAATTAATCGTGCATCTCGTATTAAAGATGCTAGTGAACTTTGTTTACTAATATTGCAAGTAAAATTTTCATTGACATCAATAGGAATTTTAAATCGAGAATGAGCAGTTCGACCTCCGGGAAGAAGTGAAGTTGCAACACCAGAACTTGCAGTTGCTAAAGCTATAAATCCCTTGTGTCTTACTGTAGCTAATAAAGCACGATATAAAAAACTTTTACCAGTTCCACCAGGACCATCAATAAAGAATGCCCCAAATTTATTTGACAATACTCTATCAAGAATAATATCGTAAGCCTTTCTCTGTTCAGTGTTTAATTTATTTTGTAA